>NC_079555.1:20423345-20585845 GCF_015846415.1 Triplophysa dalaica
AAGAACTTTTGAACGCTCTTCTTTCTCCACACGCGTAAACACTGGGTCAGAACTTCCGCTTACGACACGTGACCTTTCCAACATTCCTCCAGGATGCACATCCACTGCTTCCGTTTTAAGCAGACCAAGCCATATATTTATGTTTAAAAAGTAGTGCTGTCAATCGATGAAACGATTAATCGCACATAACAAGAATGTTTTAATATATACTTTACAATCTAATAATTTCACATTTAATCTTCAAATTAATGTAGAAACAACAGATTTCAGTAACAGCTCCATTTAATGAATAAAAGCCAATATTCTGATATTAGTGCTGTTGCTGATGTCTCTTCAAATAAATAAAAAAATATTCAATTCAATTCAAGTTTCAATTCAAGTTTATTTATATAGCGCTTTTCACAATGTGTATTGTTTCAAAGCAGCTTTACAGGGGCAAACAGGAAAACAGAAAAGTTAAAACAGCACAGTGCATGGTATTTATACAACGAGTAAGTTCATTCTAATAAATAACATCTAATTTCTAAATAAATAAATGAATGAATGCAGTCTCCCGGTGAGCAGGCCAACACTGCCCTGCTGTGGCGAGGAACCCAAACTCCAATGATTGATTAATGGAGAAAAAAACCTCGGGAGAAACCAGGCTGTCATAGCTGCACTCAGACTGGTGACATGTGATTTTAGTTTAGCATTTAATACCAAATATTGTAACTTCAGCATTAATAAGACAAATAGTCCGTCTTTGCTCTTGGTTGGGGATGTAGTGGTCTGAGCTGGGATGGTCCGATGGTCATATTTCTCTTGGCAGCTGGTGGAATTGCCTTAGATGGAGCTGGGATGGTCAGTCAGTCTGCAGCTGTATCTGGTGTAATCTCAAATTGGGGATGGGCATCTGTCGGTCGTCTGGACATGGTGGAACTTCTTCCTACCTCGGGATGGGCATCCCGAGGCAGAGGCGGAAAGAGAATAAAGAGAATAATTAGCGTAGCTGCTGTTCATTAACTATGCATTAAGTGAAAGCTTGGCTGAAAAGATGTGTCTTTAATCTAGATTTAAATAGGGAGAGTGTGTCTGACCCTCGAATAGTATCAGGAAGGCTATTCCAGAGTTTAGGTGCTACGTATGAGAAAGCTCGTCCACCTTTGGTGGATTTTGTTATTCTAGGTATTGTCAAAAGTCCTAAGTTTTGAGATCTCAGCGAGCGTGATGGGTTGTAACGTGATAAAAGCTCGGTTAAGTAAGTAGGTGCTAAACCGTTCAGGGCTTTGTAAGTAATTAAAATAATTTTAAAATCAATGCGATACTTAATGGGTAGCCAGTGAAGCGATGATAAAACTGGGGTTATGTGATCGTATTTTCTTGACCTAGTAAGAACTCTGGCAGCTGCATTCTGAACTAACTGTAGTTTGTTTATCGATGATACAGGACAACCACTAAGTAGAGCATTACAATAGTCAAGCCGTGAGGTCACAAATGCATGAATAAGCTTTTCTGCGTCTGCAACACATAAACTATTTCGTAATTTGGCAACATTTCTAAGGTGGAAGAAGGCTGTTTTTGTGATATTTGAGATGTGATTTTTAAATGACAGGTTGCCGTCTAATATAACGCCTAGGTCTTTAACTGTATTTGTTGGAGTAACAGTGCAGCTTTCAATTTGCAGGCTGTAATCGGAGATATTCGGTTTACTTAATTTTGGTGCTATAAGTAATATTTCTGTTTTGCTAGAGTTTAAAAGGAGGAAATTACTACTCATCCAATGTTTTATGTCCTCGATGCACTCTGCCAGTTTGGATAGCTTAAAGGAATCATCTGGTCTTGATGAGATATATAGCTGAGTATCATCTGCATAACAGTGGAAGCTAATTCCATGTTTTCTAATAATGTTGCCGAGGGGCAGCATGTATATGGAGAAAAGCAAGGGTCCTAAAACCGATCCCTGAGGTAATCCATAATTGACTTGCGCAAGATTTGACGATTTCCCATTTAATATGGGATTTCCCAAATATCAATTTAATACATTAATTATAGCCATTCAAAAGTATAATTGAGAGCTATCATGTCTAACAGGTAGGAAATATACAGAAATGAAATACAGAAGAATTATCCTTAAAGCTATAAAACACATTAAATTCCCATTTTCTATTTTTCTGTGATTAACATTATTGACAGGAGTCACAGCCCTTTAAGAGCTGCCGCTCTACGTAGATTCGACGCCACTCCCGTCTTCACAACTCTTTGTTTTAATTTAAGATTTGATTTAACACGTTGAAGTCTGTGCTTATGACAATGCTAGACAAACAGGCTTTCTGGCATAGTCTTGTTTGGTTTTATTCATTTAAGCAGGAATGAGAACGTGATAATGATGCTGTGCTGTCTGATAGAGATTGACTGACGCAGCCTTTAGCCTGTGACTGTATACACCAGACTGGACCTCACGTTGCGTTTTGACGCGTTAAACAGAAGCTATCTATCTTCACTGAACAAAGCAACTGTTCCAAAATGCGCTTAAGTGGTTTAAAAGCCTGTATACGAATAAGAACGTGGTTATATAATGTAACCTAGACAAAGGATGACACAACAAACGGATGCTGCGTTAATTGCGTTAAACATTTTCAAGGCGTTAATCTGAAAAAATGAATCGCATGCGTTAACCCGTTAAAGTTGACAGCCCTATTAAAAAGTATATCATTTTTTTCTTGGAAACTAACGTCTCGTTAGACAACACCCTTATTCATCGACTGGTGTCGTTTAGAGCCTTTTGAAGCCTGGATGAAATGGAAATTTGGACCTTAACCAACAGTCCCTCTAAAGTGCATTAAATGGATAAGAAGCCTGGAAACCTTTCCACAAAAGCCTCAGTTTGTTTTCGACAGAAGACATTACAAAAATCATTTAAAGCCATCCGTGTTAAAGTGAACTACTCCTTTAATATCCTGTACTGTACACCTCTCCAGTCCAGTCTACTATTCCACTTCATATTTCTCTGTTGTTATTATGTGTCTTCTGAGCAGCGATGGTGTTCCTTGTCTTTTAGGACCTGATGGCTCAAAAGCAGAAGCTGGCAGCCGAAAGGGAGAAGCTACAGGCAGAGCTGGAGCACTTTAAGAAGTGCCTGACACTGCCGCAGACTCCCTGGTCTAGGGCCCACTTCAAGGGCTATCCACCCAGGTGACACCCTACAGGACCACCAACCACCCACCCGGACCGTCATCCACACCCCCCCAGCTAAACCCCCATCCCCAGACTCCTGCTGTGTCCACTCGAAGAACTTGGAGAGAGACGGTTGAACAGAAAATCTGGCCCGTGAAGGTGCCACCCGCTGAACTCCATGACCACAGAAAACCTCCAAACACATCCAACTACAGGGACAGCCACATATTATCACATAGAGAACAGAACGCCAAACAACATGCAGCTCTGCCCACCTGCCATCTCTCTTTAATGTAGAGAGCACACCTAGAAATGCACTTAAAGACCCTGATGAACTGTCTGGTGGTACTGTGACAGACAACTCTTGATCTTGGCAAGCAGAAAATGCACATTCAAATAAAAAAAAAAAAACATCAAATAAATACAAGAAAAATGTTTTATTTCAAGATTAAGAATAAAGTTTTTAAAGAGGTGCTTCAGCATTGTATTGTAAATAATATCAAAACAACAACAAAAAAGGCTTTTATATGTTTTTAATTCATTTTTTTGGGGAAGAAAAACAGCCTGCCATTTTTCTTATATAAAGGCTTTTAGTGTTCGCTCGGCTGCTCTCTTGTTTACTTTCTCTTTGTGTGAACTACAGTAGCAATGGGCCCAGGACTGACCGCCAACTTCATTTCCTCTTTACCCACAAGGCCATGCATCACTCCAAACAACTGAAGTGCTGAGTTCTGATGACACTCCAACAATGTATGACCCAGGATGCCTACTGTCATATCTCAACTGTGTTTTTTGTTCAGTCACGAAGCAGCATGCAGCAATCCTCTTTGGATTTCAGTTTCCTATTCTAAGATTTAAGGGTATCTACAGTATATTACGTATGGCAATCTCAATATTTAGCTCACGTTTGTACACAGAGACATTGTTCGAGAGATGTGGAGTTGTACTGTGCCAAAGTTTAAGAGGTGGCATGCCAAAAATGATTAAAAAGTGAAGAATTCTCGGTCCTGTGTCGTAGCACATTACATTAATGAATTGGAACACTCCAAAGAAAGCCTGAAGATAACCTTCTTTGCCAATATAATTTATTACAATTTTTGCCTTCACTGGTTATCAAGGAGTTATTTTTACAGCCCAATTTCAATGACAAATGCAATGAACTTAGGCCTTAAAACTGTACTGCCTGTCATATGTTTTTCTTGCCCTTTTCTAGTATTTTGGTATAACACCTGTTTGTTTTCAGTGGCCACTGGCATTTAACTCCACCTTCATCACATGGGCTCTATGTTGCTCATAATTGTCTATAACACACAGAACGGTGTTATAGACATGCCGTCTTTTAATCTCATTCTATCTTGTACAAGGTAAAAACATGTCTGAAATGCATCTGCTAAGGATTTTGGTGACGCTGTCATTTCCTTTGGATGATTTGATCTAAGCAGACGTGCCATCAGTTTATTTGTCTCATGCCACGTAAATGCCATCTTCGGTGGTTTAATGTTTACAAATCTGAGGCTGGCCCTAAACAATATCAGCTGTTTGTGTTTCTCTGCTTGAAGAAGCACTACCACTGCCTGATCAGAACAGGCACAAATCTGCCCACATCTCAAACACATGCACACACCCCCTAAACTCTATGGAGGATGTTGGATGCTGTGAAACCATGTTTTTTTATGTACTACTTTTTATGTACTTGTTTGAATTCATTGTAATGTAATATATTCTTTGTTGATTGTAGTAATTAGGTATTTATGAATATATTGCTGTAATTTGAAATTACAAAATAAAAAATACAAAAAATATATTTCCAAAATTAGTTTGCCATACTTTTATTGCTTTAATACCTTTATATATAATGTCAATCCATTAACTTAATTCATCATGTATGAATACGTTTCATTTTTATTAATACGTTTAGAATTTCATGAACAATAGTAACAGAGATGAGTGGCTGTTCATGCCATAACCAGATCATCCAATTTTGGATTTGATAGATGCCAAAATGAGCAGCATTAAATTTCAACATTTGATTTACATGACCAAGTCAGAGTCTAAGTCAGAATCACAAAACACATCAGCTATATAAAAAGTACAGCTTGAATGACTATGAGTACTCCAACAGTATTACTTCAACTTTTAAAATCACTTTAGTGCGCCAACAAACCCTTATCACTGCAAAAACCTGTAAAACCTGGTGGCAGTAGGGCAAGTAAAGTTGAAGATTTTCCATAGAGGACATTTAGTTTGAAGAACATCAAATAACTACCAAAAGGTTGACAAAACTAACATCTTTACAATAGACTACTTACACCATATTGTAAATAAAACATTGATATGAAAAGACACTTCTGACATTAGCTCTATAACATGAAAACGGTTTTATTTTACTACATGTCTTTATGGGTAAATATGAAAGTTAAATCTTGTGGAAGACTTCGAGCATCTTAGTAGTCAAGAGTTCTGGTCGGCTGCAGGTTTGATCGCAGTTTATACATGTAGTTGAGAGAATCCAACAGAAAGGAGCGAGTGGTATTGATCTCCATCAGCGTGAGATTATCCAGCTGGAGAGAGAGAAAAAATATGCAGAGTTATTACAATAGTGAAACTGAACCAGAAGAATTTCTGACCATATACACACAGAAATCTGAAATCCTATTTAAAAAAAGGCTCCTCACTAAAACTATTCTGAAGCAGAATAGTGTAAAATCTAAAGCTGGTTCAAACTACAGGAGTGTTGACCAGATGTTACCCAGATTTTCACCTCCCAAAAATCTTTGAAAAAATTGTGTTCATGACTTGATCACATCCGATGTTCTGTCCAGATTATCACCTAATGTGAGGCATTCACAGATCAAATCTTACATCTCCCGATGTGCTCTGAAATGATCGGGCTGACCCCCGTTTTTCTCTAACATTGATATAGCATTGATATAACATTGATATTTAGGATATTAAATCTGGATAATGAGGTCAGTACTGTCACAATGGTGACAGATGGAATATTAAAGATTGCTGCTGCACGGGTGTGACAGTGCGTTACACAACGGATATGGAGTCGTTTTTGAAGTGTGGAAACAACACAAATACCTCTATTGAAAAGCGACAACTTGGAAGGTGCATTCTAGAGATTTTGTAACACTGCTTCATGAAGCTATTAAACATTTTTTGAATCAGAGCTTGTGAGGATGAAGTCACATGATTTTAAGAGACAGTTCATTGTGTTAATGCTCCGATTGAATTTACATAAAACTCAAACAGAATGCTGGCACAAATATTTAATACAAATCTGAAATTACAAAAAAGTTACTAATGCTTTCAAGATTTTAAGGTTTATTAATGCATCATTGAGTTTGGCCTGAGATTTCAAGATTTCTTACCCTTCTTACCAATAGGTGGTGCCATTACACTGTGTTTAAAACACACTAATGAAATGCTTGACTGGAATGAGCTTCTCTCCCAATAGTTGCCATCATAAAACAAATAAATGAATGCAAACAATAAAGAGCTATGCATATATAAAGGAGCACCAGTTTGATGGTTTGATAATATTAAAATCAACAATATATAAATACTAAATAAATGATTGAACACTTGTCAAAAAACAATCATTTTTAAATGATTTAAGTGTTAGTAATAATGATCGAAATAAAGGATTCATAATTTCCAAATTGTACAAGGTGCTTTGATTGGAATACACTGAAATACATCACTTCCGGTAGGTGGTTTTTATGCTTAGATCATACTTGAAAATTCCATATCCACAGATTGTCGCCCAGCGGTGTCAAGTATTGGAGTAAATGTAATAAGTACAACTACAAAGTAGCCAAAAAGATAAATGTATAGACGGTAAAGCCAAAACCAGCGTGTCCATTTACACCAAGATCGCTGCATTTTCTTTGAATGAAGTGGAAATAAAACTATTAATAGCATCTATTACTACTATAACTACTATTTACATTGTGTTCCAAATGACCATGCAGGTGACTTATCAATAGGATTTCATTCAAACAAATAAAACCAAAAAAACGAATCATTTATTTATGAGCGCTTAAGAGCACAAAACACAGCAAAAGGAAACAGAAACCATCAAAGAAATATCAGTGTTTTCAATCTATTCCTCTAAAAGTAGAGCTTCTCGCTTTATATTTAAACACAAAATGTCAGGTGAGACCACTACTATCAGACAGACAAGTCAGGCGAGCATAAGAGCCTTTACCATCAGATACTGACAGACAGAAAGCGACAGGACAGAGGTGACGTTTCACCTCACATTGATAGTTTTTCAAAAACATTGATGATGGGGATGTTTTTCAATAATGATATGTTGATTTATTTATTTCTCAATCTTGTCATAGTTTTATCAACATATATTTTTGTTTCACAATTATAATTAAAATCTTCATTATCGTCATGAGGCACATGCTCCGCCCCCTGCTCATGCCCCACCCCCGAGTACCGAGTATTATTAGAGTCTTTTACTCAAAATGAAATATGATAAAAAATCCTAAACTTATGCTCTACACTGGACATGAACAGTGCGACGCAACAAGACAATAGAACGGATGCTGTTCACACTTGATGATATTGGTGTGTCTACTCCGAGCTGTGTCAGTGTAAATTTAGATTAAAAACCAATCGCTTCGATCACGAAGATCGCATAGACATGTGCTTCTAAAAATTTTTAAGCTTGATGTCTGCCTTCTGTAGTGCAACAATATGTGGCCCCGCTCAAAGAAAATTGATGACAATATGATCTTAAACATAGAATTTTCATTAAACTCATAACATAGTAAGTTAACGATGTTGGAACAGAAATTTGTCAGTATGATACATTCTATATTTCATAAAACATTAATACAGTTTAATGTTAAAACTGTTTAGACAGAAACTGTGTCATGCTGTTTTGAAAAAGTGCTACAAAAGAAAATGGAAACAGTAAATTAATGTTTAGTGTCAAAGTAAATGGCTATTTTTTATATTTCCTAAACATTATTAGAATTAACATTACATTTTGATATAGTAATAAAACAGGCTTTGAGAGTACTGTAGCAGGTCTTCAGTAGCTCAGTGGTGCTATAAATGAGACTAAGGAAATATATTTTTTAAAGAAATGAAGCCATGCAGGAAGATTGAATAAGAAATACTGCACACATCAATACTGGTGACAAGCGCACTCTCAAGTCATCATCCAAATTATATCCTCTATCTAAAAAACTACCCATTATAGTCTTATAACTTTAAGAGACATGCTGATAAATCTCACAACATTTCATCAGTGTATGTGGCTTGTGTTGATTATGTTAATAATACTATTTATATTGTTATTACTCATTTTTACATCATAGTCCAAAGGCAAATACAAGTAAAATAAAAAGTCAAGAATTTCTGTGGTGCTCCGGCGCCATCTGGTGGCCCCCTGTGAGAACCTCTAGCCTAGACATAGTCCCAGTTCTACAATTTAAATCCCTTAAGGGTTCTTAGGCAAAATTACATCAATGGGAATCAAGAACACTTCCAGTAAGAAGGGATATACTTGTTGATACATCAAATGATATTATAATGGCCGGTTCCGGTCTGCCTTGCTGACAGTGGTTTGTATCTCTGGACCTCATTATAGATATTTATATCAGGGCTCTACAGCAAAGGTTGAACCGCTAATATTTGATGTAACGGGTGGAATAATTATTCATTTATCATTTACGGTTCGGTAATAAACACGCGCGGGTGGAATGTGGGTCCAGTAGTCAAGAAGATTATTTCAACTCAGCTCAGGGAGCTGCTTTTACAGGGTTCTGTGCTTATTTGCGGTTCGGGTCACATGTCAAACGGGGACAGAATGAAATTAGTGGTGCTGTCGGGTGTTCTTTTAATTACTGCGGGCGCAGGGCGAGTTTACCAAATAGGACCCGTGCAGAACTCTGCTCTACAGTGCAACAAATTCAGTCGTATCTGCGACTGGATATTAGTCTGTGCCACCGTAAAAAAAATATTCAGGTACACTGGTGCGACCAGATCTTATCTAATACCCCAAATGCTTAAAAATGATACAATTAATAAAACTAGGACTCCCAAATGTGCCTACATAAATGTTATGTGACATTATATACTGCTTTTCATGCTAGTCAACTGAGCAGCGTTTCCCAAAATGAGTAAGGAAAATAAGTTAAACACGTCATTTAATGCTTTGCTTTTTACTTTTGATTTTGGAGGTGTGTGTGAGTCTGACATAACTGACATAACTGCGACCAACGGACGCAGGATAAAAGTGACTCTGAAATCATTTTACATAAAAAGTTACATAAAAGCATTTGCTTACGTTGTTGTCGGTAAAACTACAGTATAGAAATGAGCATTTTTACACAGCAAGAGAAGAGCTTATGTGGCAATCTAAAACATACTTGTACTGTCGTAAAAGCTTAGCTTTTTTTGATTCTATATAAATATTGATTTGACCTAATAATCTTTACATATTTTAAGTGTTTCACATGGATGGGTCAGAAATGCCCACACAGCGCACCGGTATGCAAAATGATGCCTTGGGCAAATCCACACGAAAAACCGCCCGCTCAACCATGACATCATTTTTATGCCCTTGTGTGCACTAGGCTTCACCCAGAGTAAAAGCTGTTCAGGAGCAGGTTAACAGGGTAGCACAAGTAACCACGCTGCTGTAGTTACATTTATGTTCTTGAGCCCCAGAAGAAGGTTGAAGGTTTCATGCGACAAGTTCAGACCTGATAAGTATATGCATATAGACCTTATTATAGCACGATGATGATTTCACAGGGATAGAAGTCCAGAGCAATGCATCATACTATATTGAGATATTGGTCTGTCAGCCATCAAAACTCAAAACTCAAGTCCATGACCATTCGAACTTCAACACTGTTTACAATAGTTCTCTGTCCTGTGGAACTTGTTGAAATGATGTTTCTTCTATGTTTTGATGCCTGAAGAACCAAGACAAATCAATGCAGTGGAGTGAAGCACTCTTGACTTCTACCCTCATCGCCGTGTTTTGGAATCAACATGTCGGCAGGCTGAACTGGTCTTTTGCTGTCCTTCTGATCCATAAACGTAAACAAATGACCATACCTGCGCGTGAGCCTCCTGCTGGCTGATAAAACTATCAGCAGAAAGTCTCAGTTTGGCCATGCGCGTGTCCCAGATGTCTTTCACCAGCGTACGGATTTCATCGGCTTTGGGTATATTATCTGCAGCGCTGATGACATCACAAAAACAGTATTTGAATGCTCAATGCAAATTATCCACAATTAATCACAAGCAAATGTCAAGTTTGAACTCTTTTCCACAATGACTGCAGAAAATACAAATATATCAGCAATGTGGTGTATTCACCAAGACACCTCCAAAAGCTAGGATTCCACATTACACATGTTCATTAGAAAAAAATGACGGAATCTCAATTTAGCGTTGTAGTATTTTGATAACATAGATTGATTGCTGTTGATGTCTATGTCCTGTGTCTGTTACTAAAACAGCTTGATATGCGTTGCTTGTCAATGGTGCCCCAGGACTGTTTGTTCTCCAAAATGTTCATTAGAATAAAAAAGGTACAATAATTCTTTCTACTATGGTAGTCAATGGTGCCCCAGAAATCTCAGTTGCTACCAAACAAAGAAACGTATACAGGTATAGAACAATTTGAGGTTGAGTAATTAATGACGGTTTTAATTTTGGGAATAACTATCACTTTAATCATTTAAATAACCTAAAGGGTTAAGCCTTTAACCTTTTATAATAAAACTCTTTTATGTGTTGACTTTAATTTTGGGGTATTCAATATGACAAAATGTCTAATAATAATGAACTGTGTTTTAATGCTGTACTCACTGGTTAAGTAATAGTTTTGTCAGCTCCATGTAATACGGGCTTGGTATGGGAGTGAAAGTATCCAGCTTTCTCTCCTGGTCACGAATCTCCTCCAGTTTGTCTAAAAACAAAAGAGCACCTGTGTTTCGTGACAGATGACAAGTCACAAGAGATGAATGACGTAACTCACCAGTGTCCATCCATTCTGGCGGTACGATCCTGCATTTATGTCTCTGTTTGAGATTAAGGGCCAACCACACCGGTACTTCCACTGATAGACCCGGGTTAAACGGACCGAGATCCCCCTAAATCACATGAGACGGACAGCTCAGGAACAGTGTGTGGATATATCATAGCATATATGTAACGTTAGATATACAGTTGTACAAATACTGTGTGTAAAGCCGTCACTTTTAAAAGTAGTAACCTAGAGTTAAATAAATGTTGAGCATGCACGTACCCCGATTAAATAAATCTTATCTAGACTGAAGTTGGGAATAATTTTCACGATCTCTTTCTCTGCGAGAAACTCCACTTCTGCCGCGTCCATTTCCCGCGTCTGACTGTGACGAAAGCGCCGCTCTTCTTCTTCTTCTTCTTTTTTCTGGCGGCTCGCATTTTTAAATGAAGCATTACCGCCATCTTCTGGAGCTTGTGGATCAGAGATTACGGCTGAGTCCAAATACCTCCACTTGCGGTCTTGTTGGCCATTGACGGTCTTGTCCCAAATGACACACCTTCTTCGAGTCCACACTTGTTGACGTCAGGGAGTGCCGACCTTTAGGGCACTAGGCACGAGGGCATAAGGTTAATGTGAGTGCACTTTTAGGATTATTTGAGGTCATGACGCCGGAAAGAGGAAGCAGTGCCTTCTAATGGCTCTCGCTTTACTTGGTGTCATACGCCGATCAGTCTAAGCAGCGCCGCATGAAATCGACTACACTGCTGTCTCATTGTTGTTATTTGGTTTTTATAGTTCTGTATTTTATATGGTTTATTATTATGCCAGCCGAGCATTAGGCAATAAATACTTTGATTTCTAATGCAACTACTTATGTATATTTATTTATTTGTATACACAATACTTAATGGGCATAATGTATTTTTATATGCATATATGTTGTTATTTCATATTTCTATATAATACAGAAGTTGTGTTCAGCTTTATAGAGCCCAGAGACAACTAAATATAAATCTACCACAAAACATGGCTTATTTCTGGGTCAACATCTTCTTAACAAACAAAAAGCATCTCTTTTGATATTTTAAAATGACCTTGGTTTTATTTTATTTAATAACTAAAACAGTAAGGATTAGATTTCACATCCCATAGCCTCGATTATGTACTATTATATGAAGCATTTAGTGAAAAATACAATAATATTCAAATATTCATATATTTGTCATATTAACAAAGTAAGTTTCTAGCGACATAAATTGTAGCTTTCCTATAGCTCAGGTAAGAGCATAGCGTCTGTCAAATGTGTAAATGTGAATATCTTGTAAGAATTGCAATCAGGAGCTAAAAAGGGTACTCCTTAGAAGTTATTTTAGGCAACAGAATCACGCGGGTCCCTAAAGGGGACTGATTTCGAGAGGGCACATTTGTCATGACACCAGCAATGGACACTGACATGTTATGCAAAAACGTCAGTTTGGAGCCTGGGCATGCGCAGAAGGAATCATCAGTGGAGCGTAGTTTTGTCTGCGTAGTAGTGAGCACGAAGTGGAGCGTTTTCAAAGTCCCGCCCATATTCCCTGATGACCCAATCGTAAAGTAAGAGGTTATCAACACTAGTGCATTTTCATTTGAAAACTGAGCTTCGTTTTCAAAACGCTCTTAGTCCACACTAGCCTTTCAAGCATTTCCCAAATGCTGCCCATCCACACTAGGCCTAGTCCACACTTAAACCAGCGGCATAGCCAGAATTTTATTTTTGAGGGGGAATTGTTTGTAAATGAGGGGGCCATTATGTATACGTATAGGTTTCTATACATGTAGATATTTATAGGTACTAAAATGATACACCTGTATTATACAGCTCATTTCACCGTTTTAGCAAACATGAACATACCCTTGGCCTTGCGGCTCTTAATCTGGTCCTCGCGTTCCCCCATATTTTGCGTCTCTCTCGTTTAACACAACTGATTTAAATCACCAGTGCTCCATGAATGAAGTGTGTTCTGATTGACATGATCCCTGCACAGTGTACAGTCCTCTCTACTCCCTGCACACAGGAAATCGGCTGAAGTTTGCTTTTGAATTTAACCTCCGAACACGAATTTGAAGCGTTTTCATACACGGACAAAACGCACTACAGAAGTTTGAAGGGTTATTTACCGCAATTATCAGATTTCCGTAACGTTAGTAGTTACGTTTAGTACGCTTCAATGCCCTTTATGTCCACTTTGCAGGGCTTTAACGGGCGAATTGAACAAACCTGTGAAGCGGTAAGAGACACATACAAAATATGCTAAGGAGAGTTGTGAGGACCAGGAACCGCAGTAGCTCGGCGGCTACCAGTCAAACCATTGTCTTACCTAGGCAGAAAGTTTCTGCTGCAAAATGTCTACAAGAACACTACAGAAGTAAAATGCACTGTAATCGTTATCTTTAGCAGTCTTCTCATTTTCTTCTTGCTCATCTTTTCGTAGTTTATAAAAAAAAGAAACAGAATAACGTTATCGGAGGGTACAAATTAGCCCAAAAGTCAAGATGCTTCGCACAACACGTGCCATAATTAAACGAATAACTTTGAAAACAGCAGGGAGCACTGATTGGTCGATCAACCAGAGTAACAAATTAACAATTCCTTATTTTTCATTTTAAGCAATCAAAAATCTGAGGGGGCCGTACATGTAAATGAGGGTGCCTAGGTCCACTCAAAAGCATGCCAAACCAATAGGTGTCAATATAACCCTAACCATAAAGTCGTGTTGGCAAATCACAAGCCTGGAATCTGACCTCAAACATAGGAGACAGTGGCAAACATACTCCACCTTCATTCTACACGACAACACTGAAACGGGTGTTTCTAATAAATCTTAACCCTGGCAGAGGTTTTCAAAAAACTTTTGGTTTAAGTGACCGATTACTGTGTTTGCGTATAGACGAACAGCCAAACAAAAATTTTGTTGAAAATCCATGTGTTCATGTGGACAGCACATACGAAATCATGTTACCACACCCCTTTTTTATAACATCATATAACTTACTAAAACCACACTTATTAAAAAACTAACACTTGGACATTCATCAACGTGATACAAAGTGACTCAAATACTAGAAAACATATTTGGAAAAAATATTTGAAGTGTAATTGGATTTTATAGTTTGGCTCTTGTCCCATTTGTTTACATGCAGAGGGCAGAGTTTATGACCTGTACTGCAGCCAGCCACCAGGGGGCAAACACGAACTTTTTAGGTCGTGTAAGGCACCCATGGGGTGCGTTCCACTTCACTTTTAGACAGGTCCTCGCAACCTTCCCTAAGCACTTCCCCTAAGGGGAATCCCCCCCACCATTTCGAAATGCGTCTCACTTTGTTTATATGGACAGATCCTTGTTCCCTTGGTTCCCTTGATTCCCTTGAAGACCCCCACTTGCAGTCTTTGCACTTGACCACTTGACTACTTTCATGACGTACTTCCTGTTTTTGGCCATAGTGTTATAGTAGACGTGAAGATGTCTACATGTCAGAGCAAATGAGAATCATGAGGTCAAAAGAACTGCCTGAAGAGCTCAGAGACAGAATTGTGGCAAGGCACAGATCTGGCCAAGGTTACAAAAAAATTCTGCTGCACTTATGGTTCCTAAGAGCACAGTGGCCTCCATAATCCTTAAATGGAAGACGTTTGGGACGAGCAGAACCCATCCTAGAGCTGGCCGTCCGGCCAAACTGAGCTATTGGTGGAGAAGGGCCTTGGTGAGAGAGGTAAAGAAGAACCCAAAGATCACTGTGGCTGAGCTCCAGAGATGCATTCGGGAGATGGGAGAAAGTTGTAGAAAGTCAACCATCAGTGCAGCCCTAATGCGCCTTAATTCTAAGCGGTATGTGTGGAGAAAACCAGGCACTGCTCATCACCTGTCCAATACAGTCCCAACAGTGAAGCATGGTGGTGGCAGCATCATGCTGTGGTGGTGTTTTTCAGCTGCAGGGACAGGACGACTGGTTGCAATCGAGGGAAAGATGAATGCGGCAAAGTACAGGGATATGCTGGACGAAAACCTTCTCCAGAGTGCTCAGGACCTCAGACTGGGCCGAAGGTTTCCCTTCCAACAAGACAATGACCCTAAGCACACAGCTAAAATAACGAAGGAGTGGCTTCACAACAACTCTGTGACTGTTCTTGAATGGCCCAGCCAGTGGCCTGACTTAAACCCAATTGAGCATCTCTGGAGAGACCTAAAAATGGCTGTCGACCAACGTTTACCATCCAACCTAACAGAACTGGAGAGGATCTACAAGGAGGAATGGCAGAGGATCCCCAAATTCAGGTGTGAAAAACTTGTTGCATCTTTCCCAAAAAGACTCATGGCTATATCAAATCAAAAGGGTGCTTCTACTAAATACTGAGCAAAGGGTCTGACTACTTAAGACCATGTGATATTTCTTTTTTAATAAATCTGCAAAAATGTCAACTATTCTGTGTTTTTCTGTCAACATGGGGTGCTGTGTGTACATTAATGAGGAAAACAAATGAACTTAAATGATTTTAGCAAATGGCTGCAATATAACAAAAAGTGAAAATTTTAAGGGGGTCTGAATACTTTCCAGACATAACGTTTATAACGTTTATTAATGTGGTGTTTCTAATTATGTGATAAAAAGTAGTTTTTCAAAATACATAAATCTGGAGTTTTCACCAATAAAATATGTAACACTACGTTTTACGAGGAAATTATATCTAATTATATAGTCAAGTCAAGTCAGATTTATTTTTATAGTGCTTTATTTGTTTTTTTATCAAAGCAGCCAAAAAAGCATTCCTGTAGCTCAGTAAATGTAAAAAATCAAAAACAAAAACAAAAGAAAAACAAAAGAAAATCACACGTTAGCCAAACATTGAATAAATAGATATAAAAGTATATAAAAGTAAAAGTATAACTTACACTGGAAAGCTTTCCGCAACATCCAACAAGACCATCTCACCATTTGTGGTCTAGTGGGTTAAACCACTGAACTGGTAAATCAAAAGGTTGCCGGTTTGATCCCAGCAGCCACCACCAGTGTGTCCTTGAGCAAGACACTTTACTCCATGTTGCTCCAGGGGGATTGTCCCTGTATTAAGTGCACTGTAAGTCGCTTTGGATAAAAGCGTCTGCCAAATGACTAAATTATTAAATTATAAATACCTGAGTAAAATGTCTCATGATATATTCAGAAATGATGCATGATGGGATACACTTAGCCCTGAATACCACTTGGAAGCAGTATTCAAGATATTGTGTGTTAAGGGCACATCACTTTGGCGTTTTAAAAACATTGGACAGACTTGCGTTCTTACTTCCTGTCGCATGCCCGCACTCTCAAGTGGCCAAGACGGCAAGTGGGGGTATTTAGGCGCAGCCTAGTCTACTTCATCTGTACACTTCTCTAGATGTCTGTAAAATGTGTATGATTTAGAATGGATGTACAACGGCCCTTTCTAAGATGTTTAGCAGATGTACCTGTCCTATCTTATTGGAAATGGTGGTCTAGTGGGTTAAACCACTGAACTAGTAAATCAAAAGGTTGCTGGTTCGATCCCAGCAGCCACCACCAGTGTGTCCTTGAGCAAGACACTTTATTCCATGTTACTCCAGTGGGATTGTCCCTGTAATAAGTGCACTGTAAGTCGCTTTGGATAAAAGCATCTGCCAAATGACTAAATGTAAATGTATCTGGGTGGCGACTGACCATTGTTCGATTTTCACTGTTAGAATTGCAAGATGAACCTGTACGTAAGTATAACTGTTTAAATATGTAAATAAACAAAAATGTTAACCAAGAAATAAATCTTTAAATCCTGCAACCATGTGTCATGAATTCTGACTTAACTTAACAACTTGTCAAAAAACGAGTAAGGCAAATTACGTAGTATTTCTCTGCTCGATACACTCCATCAGCGATCGTACAGGTTTCGGAAAGTTTTTTTCGAACATATAAAACTGTTTCACAACAACTTTTCTTAGTCCCTTATTGGACAATTCTCCCGGAAAAAAAGCATGCGGCACGGCCACAGGAGAGCAAGAGAAGGAGCATGCGCAGACGTCACTTTCACTTGTGTTCAGGATAGAGAGAGAGCAAACATTCACAAAGTTCTGGTATTTGTTTGTTCACTGCATTTGTTCAATTCAATTCAAGCATATTTATAAAGTGCTTTTCACAATGTACATTGTTCCAAAGCAGCTTTACAGGAGCAAACAGGAAAAACAGAAAAGGTAAAACACAGCACAGAGCATGGTGTTTATAGAACAAGCAAGATCATATTAATAAATAATATCTAATTAATAAATAAATGAATTTGTGTAATGAATGTTATATAAACTGTGAATATAACGCTGGATTTGGAGATCGTTTGAAACTGATACATATGGAGCCGTCCCAGCACTAAAAGATGCCGGACATGCGGTGAGTGAAACTTATGTCTGTGTTTTGTGGACAATGGGTCCGCACGTGCTTTGGTTCAGCCTACTCCTCCCCCCCGCACGCTGCGTATGTTTTCAAAAAACAATCGTAAATCTGTATCTATCTTTTACAAATGTGATCAAACTAAATACTCTTCGAAGATGCGAAGTATGCAGTACTACTCTATAGGTAATATGTGAGAATATGTGAAAATGCTATTTGTAGACACTCCTGAACTCTCTCCGTAACACTTTCTATGCTATGTTTGCAAGGATTTTTAAGCTATTGTTGGCAAAAAGGTGTAAGGGATTATTTTTGAGTCAATATAAATCGAAAAAAATATACAATAACAAAGAAGAAAAAACACTTTGATAATGAAAACAATAAGAAAAATAGCAGTTTATTTAAAAATCATGTCACATTCTTGCATTTGAGTTTATTGATTTCATTATCAATTTACAGTCAGGTCCATAAATATTGGGACATCGACACAATTCTAACATTGTTGGCTCTATACACCACCACAATGGATTTCAAATGAAACGAACAAGATGTGCTTTAACTGCAGTACTGTCAGCTTTAATTTGAGGGTATTTACATCAAAATCAGGTGAATGGTGTAGGAATAACAACAGTTTGCATATGTGCCTCCCACTTGTTAAGGGACCAAAAGTAATGGAACAGAATAATAATCATAAATTAAACTTTCACTTTTTAATACTTGGTTGCAAATCCTTTTCAGGCAATAACAGTCTGAAGTCTGGAACGCATAGACATCACCAGACGCTGGGTTTCATCCCTGGTGATGCTCTGCCAGGCATCTACTGCAACCGTCTTCAGTTCCTGCTTGTTCTTGGGGCATTATCCCTTCAGTTTTGTCTTCAGCAAGTGAAATGCATTGGATTCAGGTCAGGTGATTGACTTGGCCATTGCATAACAGTCCACTTCTTTCCCTTCAAAAACTTTTTGGTTGCTTTTGCAGTATGCTTTGGGACATTGTCCATCTGCACTGTGAAGCGCCGTCCAATGAGTTCTGAAGCATTTGGCTGAATATGAGCAGATAATATTGCCCAAACACTTCAGAATTCAGCGTGCTGCTTTTGTCAGCACGATGTCACATCATCAATAAAGTCACATCATCAATAAAGTCACAGTCACATCATCAATAAATACAAGAGAAGCAGTTCCACTGGCACCCATACATGCCCACGCCATTACACTACCACCTCCATGCTTCACTGATGAGGTGGTATGCTTAGGATCATGAGCACTTCCTTTCCTTCTCCATACTCTTCTCTTCCCATCACTCTGGTACAAGTTGATCTTGGTCTCATCTGTCCGTAGGATGTTGTTCCAGAACTGTGAAGGCTTTTTTAGATGTCATTTGGCAAACTCTAATCTGGCCTTCCTGTTTTTGAAGCTCACCAATGGTTTACATCTTGTGGTGAACCCTCTGTATTCACTCTGGTGAAATCTTCTCTTGATTGTTGACTTTGACACACATACACCTACCTCCTGGAGAGTGTTCTTGATCTGCCCAACTGTTGTGAAGGGTGTTTTCTTCACCAGGGAAATAATTCTTCGGTCATCCACCACAGTTGTTTTACGTGGTCTTCCGGGTCTTTTGGTGTTGCTGAGCTCACCGGTACGTTCCTTCTTTTTAAGAATGTTCCAAACTGTTGTTTTGGCCACGCCTAATGTTTTTGCTATCTCTCTGATGGGTTTGTTTTGTTTTTCAGCCTAATGATGGCTTGCTTCACTGATAGTGACACCTCTTTGGATCTCATCTTGACAGTTCACAGCAACAGATTCCAAATGCAAATAGCACACTTGAAATGAACTCTGGACCTTTGATCTGCTCATTGTAATTGGGATTGGGAGGGAATAACACACACCTGGCCATGGAACAGCTGAGAAGCCAATTGTCCCATTACTTTTGACAACAGCAAAGAATTCTGGTTGGACATTTTGTCCGACTTGGATCGGCACTGCAGCAAACTTAAGATCACATGTGCCATTAAAGTCCTGCGAGAGTAAAACTAGTCCGGCTGCCTAGGTCAGGCGCTGCAGTCGCTCAAAATCGCCTGCGAAAGCCTTGATGACGACACACTTTATTCTCATTAGCCAGAATGTTCAAGTGTATTTGTGACATGTGTTGCATGTTTATTCTGACACACTAGGTTACGTAAAACTCAAAAATTTGATATTTGTATCACATTTTATGTTTATTGTACTGATCTTAATGCAAAAAATAGGTTTTCCTATCCTATTCACTTATATTGAAATGAATATCCCGTGGTCTGCTCTAGGTTCAGCTCCCCACGTAAAGCACGAAGTGTTCAACCTGCGGCAATCTTTTTACTCCTCTCCCACGTGCAACCAGCTGATCTCGCCAATCGGTGACAGGCTAGTATGGGTCAACTCGAACAAGCCTGTTATCTTTGACTGTGCTGACTTGTTGCACAAAAGCGCGTGCGGCTGTTCTGGCGAATCGGCCTTCCATCCCAGAAAGAAATCTCAGAGACAAGGGTTCCAGGTGCCAAGAGTTTAAACTTTATTTGGCAAGCAAAGTGGGATATTCAGAGTTCATCTGAAGTGATCCAACGAATACAAATCTGACTCCATATTTTATACTTTGTTTTCAAGTTGTTATCACAGTTTAAACCAATCATGTGTGCATGACATTGTCTTCTTCCAATCAGGTTTCATATGACATCACCTTTTCATTAGCCCATCCCTCTGCGCTCATAGTTCCAGCCTACCATATTAGGATTTAATCGTAGCGTGCACCTTTTAAAAACAAGTGCCTCTTTATCTTGACACTTTTCCGGGGATTTCGGATGATACATGATATACACTTGTTTTTATTAAAAATGAGCTCATTGTAGCGATTATGATTATTTAGCGAGTCTTTGGTTGTATGCGATTTAATTAAACTTCTCTACAAAAGTGTGTGGGGAGTTCGTCTTAGTGTTAAAAAATATTTGGTGTGTGTGCAGATGTTCAAGTGTTCAGACTCATAACATTAGCTTTGTTAAAATGAGCTCACTGTTTAGAGATACCAGCGTCCTTGACTCTATGTGACACACCAAACTTCCTAATTAAAACTTATGTGTGGTGTACGTGCAGGTAAGATAAGACATTTGTTGTTCATGCAGGTGTTCAACAGCTCAAACTTATAATACATGAAGGCCCATGCCCAATATTATTTCAGAAGGATACATGAAACCTATAACTAACTAACTGTATCATTTTATATAAGAAAACTCAATACTACAATAGTAAAACTACCATACGTCCTAAATGAGTTTGAATCGCATCTCTATGTCCTTTCCTGTACCCCTCTCATCCCATCGTTTTTTGTCTGTCTTCACTGTACTGACTGGCAATTGTGGTGTCTTAATGTCTAATTATAAATGCCAATTACAATGATTAATTACAGCTAAACATGAAACGATTTGAGAAAATGAAATGATTTGAGAAGAGGCAAGAGGGTCAATTCATGATTTTAATCAACAAATCTACATTTTATTTCTTAACATTTTCTCGGCTAAAAATATTTTGATATTAATTTGAGCCCTCATTCACACCATTAACATTTTTTTTAACTTCGAGATACAGAAGAATCAAATAGAGAAATTGCTGTCATGTTAGCATTTACGTATTTAAGAAAACTGAGGAACTGACGATTACCTTAAATTCAAACTACACTCTTCCAAAACACCATTATGTTTTGAAATACTTTAAAATGTGTTTTATCCAGTTATTAATTAAATAAATAACTTGTAGCATTCAAATTTGTACATGAATATTATACAAACTACAGCATGAAAACAGGTATAAAACCTTTCTGACATTAGATTCCTATAGTACAAGGCAGGGGTGGCCAATCCTGGTCCTGGAGGGCCACTGTCCTGAAGAGTTCAGATCCCACCCAAATCAAACACAGCTGAACTATCTAATCGAGGTCTTCAGGATCAAGGTCAAGCCAGGTGTGTTAGAGCAGGGTGGCGCCAACCTCTACAGGACTATGGCCCTCCAAGACCAAGATTCTTTACCCCTGGTATAGGGTGATGTCGGTGATGTCAAACTTGAGGACACAGCGTCCTGGTCCGTTCAGTCTATTATTCCCAAGTGAAAGAGAACATTATTAACAGTACTGTATCGGTTCACACATGCATCCTCCTGAAATGTTGATGGGTTTGTTGGGTGATGTGGACTTCTGTGCAGCTTCAGCATAGATGTAGCACAGATTTGTTGATTTCTGGGTTGGTCCAGTCGTTTCTCAAGTCATCCAGGTGGTTGTCAAAGTCTACAAGATTTTCGTACGACCTGCTCTCTAAGAGAGCTGAGGTGATTTTCTGTGCCTCTAGCCAATCCTCAAAGCAGTCACTGCAATGCAAACAGGAAAAAAAACTGATGAAATTACAGTCTATCAAACATAATCATACATTTCCTGTAGCTCAATATTAATAGCATTGCGAACTTAACAACGCAAGGTTGTGGATTCAATCCCAGGGGATAAATGTATAGGATAATGCAATGTAACTCACTTTGGATAAAATTGTCTGCCAAATGCGTGAATGTAAATAAGTATTTATGATAGCATAAATGTCAATCTGAAATGTGTCTGAAATCGGCATCTCATTCCCTTCTTCTCCATGTAGCAGACTCAAATGTCATTTGATTTATCAGTAAAGGAGTCAATGGTTTTGGACACAGCATTCATCTGACTGCATGTACCATCATACCCCTAAAAAGCTATATGCTTATATACTTCAAAACCCCTTCCATTCAATGTTATTTTAGAAATTAATAATGTAGTAAAATAACATGGATATGCTGAATTATCTACAACATTAGATTAGTTAGTAATTAATTCAATAAAGTGAACTGAACTCACGTGCTCTGCTCTCTGCACTTCCACTTGCTGTCTTGATGATCATAGATGAGGAGGACAGGCACAAAACAATCCATAGTAAACCTGCTGTTGTCCAGCTGAAGTATGAGAAACAGATCAACTGTTTGACAGGGTTGTGATATTTTTACTTTGCGACACATAATCAGATGCAATTTACCATGATCATTGTGGCCTCACTGAAGTTTTCAGAGATTCTGGAGGCGACCCTCTCAGCTACCTGATTCGGTCTAAAAGAGTAGGAAACGTCACCACAAAACACATGCAGACATTAAACATGATCTGAAAGAACAACATGAAAGACACCGAACCTTACCTGGCTTCCTTAATACGTTCATTTGCTTGATAATAACCAGCAATGACATATTTGTTCTCTTTGCACCATGTGTCAATCTGAGGAGAGAGACATCAGATCCATTAAGTAGTTCATGAGATTTGACGTGATTGCATACAAACTCAAAAGACTGTGTCTATTTGCTTAAATGACCTTTAATGACCTTCAGGTTTAATTTAATTAGCTAAATTTAAGGGTTCAAAAACACTTACCTTTATTAAGGTATTTATTTGACAAAAGGCTACCTAATTTAAGGTCCCTAAAGTAATTAATAATATAACCCCCCAAGTTGGACATCACTGACGCTACAGCTAAAGCATTTATCAGTAGACAAGTGATGCTGACTGACAAAAGTTTACAGAAGTATTTCCTAGACTGCTTTGCCAAAGACTACATTGAAGGGACACTGGTTGCCAAGCAGTCAATTATGGTGAAACACTTTGTACCTGTGTGATGTTGATCATTTTATTATTAGGTTGCCTCATTTAGAATCAGATGATGGATTTCTCACATTTCAGTTTTAGTTTGGGTGCTCAGGACTTATCATGCATTCGCAGCATTTACTACCAGCAATGCAAAATACAAAGATATTTTCTTCTCAAACAATGGTTGTATTGAACAGGCTGTGTGGATGTCTCATTCCAACACATTTCAGAGACATCCATGGATACAGGTCCATTGACTGGAAAAGCCACTAAAGTAGTACAGTGCGCCCATTATCAAGTTCATTAAAGCAGTTTGAGACTGTGGCACGGTTCATTATCATACTACTATATGTAGTCATCATTCGTTTCTCTGCAACAATCAAGAACCATCACATCAGACCACGTTTTTCAAGTCTTTAACAGTCTAGTCTTTTTATTCTGCTGACAACAGTCGTTATCTAGATTACCAAATCCTTCTGAACCATTCTGCCTATTATTAAAAAGGCATGTCTGCAGATCAACATTCAACATCAGCACCGTGTCTGACATTACTATGGACCCTGCTGAAAAAAGAACATAGAAACCATCGAAAAGTTCTGATTCTTATAATGGTAATTGTAAATGATATCGGAGCCTCTACTAACGTGCTGGGTTTCATTGGTGGGATGCTCTGTGAACATCATTAAACCCTCTTGAAGGAGGCCCAAAACCAACTACATATACAGGGACTTCATAGCGGTTTTGACGGTAAACATCTGGCGGTCCACAATGAATACATAATGGTAGGAACTGTATGAGTTACAGCGCAGGTAAATGAAAGTCTTACCAGTGTGAGTGCCACCTCCAACATGGGCGCGAGCGCCAGGGGCCCGTGAAAAAGCGGCACGCAGTCAACGCAGAGCGCCGCGTCTCTCGCACCGTCCTTCCTCTTGTGCTTCTCGGCCACCAGCAGCCCGTTAACGGCGCATTGTGGATATTTAGCGGCGTGCAGTAGCATCTTGCTATACGCTTGAGTGGTCAACTTTAAAGGCATGTTTAAAGAGCTGACTTTGATCTAATGCATCTACTTAAAGTCCCTTTCACACGATGGGCGACCTTTCGCTGTGTTGAACACATCTATTAAGTACGTGTCAGACTGATCCTGGACCGGCTGTCGTTTTTTTTATCTCCCTTTGAAATGTTGTGTGGGCATCCGGGAACTGCTTCTGGATCAGAAATGACAACTTCCGCAAACATGAATCGGAACAGAGCTGAATTATCGAAATTGAAGTGTTAAATATAAATAACAACTTAACGTTAGCATCTTATTTTATTTAATACTATTTTTTGTGTGTTTCTTATTTTAAACACATTATAAAATAGTTTTATTTGGTCATCCATGATGCCTTGCGCTTGTATTTCCGCTTGTATGTCGCCTCACTTCCTGTATCCTATCATCCTCTGAGAGTGACGGACTGTGGCGCGAGGTGTGTGAGGAGGTCTTTATATTTTACAAGAACAAGTGCAGATATCTGCCATGGTTTTTAACATGCTTTTTAACATACTGTTAGTTTTTTTGTGTAACGTTACTGCGAGATGTCTTCTTAAATTTTAGAAGTGTAATGACATTGAGAAATGTGTTGTGACTGTTGCTCTATCTTAGCTTTAGCATTAACTGTTAACGTTAGCTGTCGATCGGTACATGTGGTGTAGTTAATCTCTTTAACGGGCAATGTCAGTTTGAACAGAAATAACAGTCTACACGTATTGTGATTATGAATGTATATTTGTGTGCTCTGGCATTAAATGTCACGATCTGATGTGTATGGTTGCTCAGTTATATATTGACCTTGTAATGTTAGCTAGCTGCTGCCTCGGTCGGTGTTATTGTCATTTACACGTTTAAAATCAGAGTCGTTCGATTAGTAACTTACTATAGCTCATACCCAGCGTTGCCTTTCAATCATACGAAAATACTATGTAACTTAATAATTGCCATAATGTTGTACTTTGGTATTTGGACATTACTTTAACCTGTTTCCAGTGGATGATCTGCTGTAATCCTATCCTACACAGCAAAGTTAAATAATATAAAGATAAAGTTAACGCCTCTTCTCTGAAATAGGTTTATATATATACATATAAACACACAACAGCAAAATCGTGTCTAGTTGACAAATAATATTTTTGTGAACGGCAAAATGTGACGTTACAACAAAAGTGAATACAGATTATAGAAGAAGCATTGTGTGTTAGATTGTCGTTTTTTATTATATGTATAATTTAGAAAATGTTATACTTAATTGATTGTCATGTTGTTGATACATAGGATGTTGGCAACCAGAGCATTTCGTCTTGTTGGTAGCAGGGCCTTGTCAACTTCTATCTCCCTTCGTGGTGGACATGGTAAGATGTGTGCCAACAGATTGCTGCCAGCAAATAATAAAAAAAATTCTAGATATTTATAAAAGGCCCAGTCAGTTGAATGGCCTCTGACATCTTTGTTTTGTTGGTGCTTTCATTAGTTGCTAAGGTGGAGGACTATGCACTCCCAGCATACTTCGACAGACGAGAAAGCCCTCTTCCTGACATCAAGTATGTGCAACAGCTGAGTCCTGACCAGACGTCTCTGAAAGAGAAGGAGAAAGGCTCATGGGCGGCTCTGTCCAAAGAGGAGAAGATTGCATGTGTGTGATATTGCCACCATAAGATATATGCATTTTTTTTTTATATTTACAAATTTGATTCATTTTTATTATTTTCAGTGTATCGCATCAGCTTCAAGGAGAGTTTTGCTGAAATGGAGAGTGGAACAGGCGAATGGAAATCAGTAGTTGCTGGAATTTTCTTTTTTATGGGTTTCACTGGCCTTGTTGTCTTGTGGCAGAGAAAGTATGGTAAGCTTTACAATCCATTCCAAAACCATTCAAAAGATGATTTCTGATTACAGGTTGTTATATTATTATTTGTAAAAAAGTGTCTCTCTTTTTTTAGTTTATGGAGATGTTCCCCATACCTTTGACCCTGAGCACAAACAGAAAGAAATCCAGAGAATGCTTGACATGAGGATGAATCCTATTGAGGGAATTTCGGCCAAATGGGACTATGAAAACAAAACTTGGAAGAAATAAATTCATGTTCTGTAAACTTAAATCTGTTGGACCATCTTGCACAACTTCTAACAAATAAACAGACATGTCTTTATTTATTGTTTGCCCATGTTACTTCTGAACACATTTTGGAAGATTGCTTCCTCCTAAGGTTCATGTGTATTCGAAAATAAAAATTCCAATGTGTATCGTAGACCTTGCCTCTTTTGCCTCTCTTGCCTCACTGTTCAAATTTGTTTGAACACATGATGGTTAATAAAGAAAAACACAGCTGCATGCCAAAGCACCACTGTGTCACTGCCACATGATATCTTTCAGAAAGTATTGCATAGTTTCCAGCATATAAATGGTCTAGTTTGCTCAAAATCCCAGCGTATGCTCTCTCATTTTTGCCATGAATTAATTTCACTGCAATTGCAACTTTATTTGCAATTTCTAAAATCTGGTTCCAACGTATCATCCTCCCCTCTACATGCATGTGTAATATGTGGTCAATGCGAATGAACTATTTTGTGTGCAAAATTTTATGACATTTTAGTTGCCCTTATTAGGACTAGGTGTTACAATCCCACTATTTCAGCACAGTTGAATCGCCCAAAAGGACAAATAATGAGGACATAAAATAAGCAATAATGCAGTCAAATAATGGGAAAAGCCCAGGGCTAGTATGTTTACCAACTGTGTTATTTAAAATACATATCATGAAATGTTTAAAAAAACAGGAAGGAACTCGACAAATGATAATAGGAATCTAAAATATAAAAGAAAAGGGGATATACATAATTTTCAACCATGCTATTTTACACATGCTTATTACAGTTTTTGAAGTTTTAGACAAACGTTTGTCCAATAGACTGAAAATGTGTTATATTATACAAGTATTATAAGGACCAATTAAGCATTAAAGCTATTAATATATATTACAGACACAATAAGTAACATATTATTTATGAAATATAGTACAATATATGAAAAAAGAACCTAAAGATGGATATGTACTATGTGTTAATTTGAAGAGTTGAGTTTTAAAACTTTTAAAAAATCATGTGTTTTATTATGTTGTCATGTTTTTATTGTGTTAGTGAGCTTTTTTACGGGGTTATTATGGTTAAAATCAAACAAACCAACTGCAGTTTGATTGGAGTTATCTCATTTTGGAACCAAACTCTTCATTTGGAAATGGCTTTTGAAAGAGTAGGCCATGATTTTTTGAAGTAACAAAATGTATTTGGGAAAATGTTTCTAAAATAGTTGCTGTTAAAAGGTGCTGTTAGTCTCATTAAATGCAGTGACTTTTTAACAGAATCTTTTAACATTACACAGTCTGTTAAACAACAATGTCAACTATGTCAACTGCGCAGCTTTACAGCCTGGTGGCAGAAGCATTAGGGCTCATGATAATCAAGCATAAAGAAATACAATTAAAATGGGAGAAAATAAAGAACATACGAAAATCTCATGTGCATATAACACAAATTTGATTTCAGAGGATATAGAAAGTCTCTAGGCATGGGCAGGGGTGGGCTGAGCCCACCTAAATGTTTGCATTGCCCACACAATGAGAATAGAAAAATAAAACCAAAAATTGCAGTACTTTCTATTGTCTGAAAGCAATCTCTATATTATTACTAAATAAAAGGCAATATCAACAATCATTATTGTTGTTTCAATCTTCTGTAATGAATTGCTGATTTTATATTTATAAAATCATAAACATCATAAATCATTTAAAGGGGTACTACACTCAAAAATAAAAACTCTTTCATAATTGACTCCCATAGTAGGAAAAATACTTTATCAGTTTGTTTTGTTCTGTGGAACACAATAGAAGAAATTTTGAAGAATGTAGAACAGTCAAATTAGCTGATAGCCATTCTGAAAAATCATCAACAAAGACTGGGGAGTATTTGGGAGGTCTGTAAATAATTGTAAACAGAAGGCGTGGTGCACCTTTTAAAGCAATACTCAAGGATTCAAAGGACAGGTAGTCACCAAGTAAAACTTTCTTGCAGTCAAAGTGATCTTTAAATAGAGCAGCTATTCCTCCACCACTCCTAACATCTCTGCAAACTTTTATAAAAGTAAAGTTTGGGGGGACAGATTCGTTAAGGAGCACTACAACTATCATCTTACCAAGTTTCATTTATGAAGTCCAGTTTTTTACTGGTGATGAGGTCATTGACAAAAATGATTTATTTTAGTGAGTGGATGTTCAAAAGTGCTAATTTCATAGTAACTATTATTTTGTTTTTTAACCCCTGTCATTCTCAGAGTGTCGTTTTATAGACAGTAGATTAGATAGCTTTGCCATACGACTGGAAAGGGCCTTAGTTTTTCGCTAACTTAACAGGACAGACATAGGGAGAACTAAAGGAGCATTAAATAAATTTTCATCCCAAACAATATATAGTTAGCATGGTCAAAAATCTGTAAATTCTGGCACATTTCATTGGTTTAAAATAATTACAGGACAGGAAGAGTGTTACGAAGGCTCAGACACAGAAGTTTTAGGATTCATGTGCAGATTTAATAACTGAATAAAACGTGACAATAAAGCAGGCAATGAGCAAACACAGGGGTTATAAATTCCTTGTATTAACTTCCAGGTTTGTTTTCCATGTTAGAATTCCAGAGATAGCGCTTTTTGTTGGCGAATGGGAGTCTCTATTTTGGTTTCTTGGTGACTTTGCTTTATCCATACCATTATCTCCCGATTCAATACTATCCCCATACTTGTGTGTCGATGTTGATTCAACATCTATTGCAGTAATTGAGAACTGCGATTATATAACTATGGCAATTCGATTTTGTTTGCCACACTTGGGGTTTGTTTGTTTCCTAATTTAAACCAGCCACACTGTTAATTGCTTTAATAGCATGATGGAAATTAGCTGGCACAAAGAAATCTGTCAACTCCTTCAACTTTCCATTCTTTCTTCCTTGGAGAACTAGTCGCCCTGTCTCACGCAGCTTTTGTCAGATGTATTCATGTTTAGTGACATCAAGGCCATGCTTTTTAGAGAGTTGTTCCGATATTATTTATTGGCTGTTCTCTTTGCGGACAACACGTGTTATCTCCTCATCATTAATTTCGAGCAATTTTCAAAATCATGCATGTATAGTCTCTGGAACTGGTTTCAGTATACATGCAAAGGGCCTGAACTCGAGTTTTTGCTGACTTTATTCCTTTGACATTTTTACTTAGTTGGCATCTCTGCATGTGCCTCCATGATGATTTCCTCTTCAAGTAAGCGTCACAGTTGACGCAGTGCAATGCATTGCTATCAGGGTATCACCATTCCTTTTCCTCCTTTCAGCACCTGAGGATTATGATATTGTTATTGTTAATTTCTTAATGAACTCAGCTGTAATTTTCGTTCTTTCGGGAATGCAACTGCTCTTGCCACCTCTGGCTTATCTTTCAGTTTTCATTCCAAATGACGTGCCATTTTACTGAATAGTTTAGAGCAGAACAAGCAGTTACACCTTTTGTTGTATTGCCTGCCGCCATCTTTTTTCGTCTTCAGCATCATGACGTCAGAATGATAATTTGCAGTTGAAGAAGATTGTCCGTTGTTGTTTTCATCAGATGAGGAGGATTCCACATCAGTGGTGCCACTGGTTGCCAAGGATCTAGAATGTGTCACACACTTTCTTTCACACGGCTGAGATCTTGAATTTTTGACTGGACCTTTCGTCTCTTACGCTGTTTGTTTTTTGCTAAACTTTCTTCCTTCACTGAACTGTCACTGTCTGATTCGTCTTCCGCTTCTGGCATATACTCCTCCTTGCTAAACTGTGAACATGGCAGAAATTATTTTGTTCCGTATAAAAGCATTTATTCTGTTAAGCTGTGATCAGAAATGCCAAGACAAACAACATATTACAGTAATGAAGGCCTGTCCAAAGTGAAAAATTCAATGTGCAAATTTTATAGTAGTGGCAGTACTAAAAGTAACATTATCAATGCATGTTTACATGGCCATTGCAAAAATCATAATCACGGCAAAGAACATTTTATGTTTATACCCTGTTTTGTGTTCTTGTTTGCCACATCGCGGGCTTATTATTTAATATAGTATTTGTGTGGCTGCGCTTGGGTTCTGTCAGGATACTCAGAAAGAATCAAAGCGCAGACAGTTGAACAAAAGCCTCTTTATTAAATAATGTGACCGCTATGGGGCAAACAAGAACACAAAACAGGGTAATAACATAAAACGTGCCACTATGGGCAAAACAAAATGCAAATTAAAACACTGTGAATAAACCAAGCGAACCAAGGCAGGAACAACCAGATGACTTGGACTAACCAGAGAGAGAGAGAGAGAGAGAGAGAGAGAGAGAGAGAGAGAGAGAGAGAGAGAGAGAGAGAGAGAGAGAGAGAGAGAGAGAGAGAGAGAGAGAGAGAGAGAGAGATTTCTTTTTTTACAGGCTCGAAATGATGATAGGCCTACAGATAAAAATCCCCAACACAGGCATAGTTTACAATTAAAAAATGTAATATAGGCTATGCCTTTAATATATTAATATTACTTTAATATAATACACATTTACAGTAATAAAGATATACTTTGTCAAAGAAAAAATAAAATAGTATATTTCCCTTGCCCTTGGATGCATACCAGGCCCGGATTGGCTAATCGGGAGCACCGGGAGAAGTTTTTTTGGCCGTGAGGGCCGGTGTTGTCATGGCATGGTTGAAATGTGGATGCTATTGTTCCTAGGCTGCCTGCACTCACAGCGGCCTAATCTTTATATTTATTATTTTACCGCAGCCCCACTCTTTTTTATTTAATGTTTTTTCGCAGCCCCACTCAGAGTGCAGCCTGAGGGTTAATGATGACGTGATTATCTTTTGACTCCATGGCCCCGCCCCCGACAGCGACACTGCAAGTTGCTCAAAATAGAAAACCGTCAGAAATAAAAATGGATAACAGAAAGCGCAAAGACGGTGCTGAAAAGTCCAGAATAAAAAGAAGAAAGCTCTGGAAACTGACGCGGCCAAATGTTCTAAGCTGACCACATTTTTTCTCAAAACAAATGAAGACGACGAGACGGTAAGCTTTGGGTGAGCGCGAGCTCATTTCGCGTCGCCGGATGCTCAACATTTTTTGTTACCCGAGCGAACAGTTCGCGCGGCGCCGCAGTCAACATGAAAGCTTTAAAGAGATTTTGGCTGAACATGTACGCCTGTACAGACATCTTCTATGATCAATGTGTCTGTTTTATATTGTATTCAGAATAAAACAATATTTATAAACATTGCTATTTTGAACTGTTCTTATATCTTCTCATTTTATATAACATAAAGACATCCAATGGGTTAATCTATGGCAATGTACATTTAAGAGTCCCTAACCAACAATATGTAGAAATGTATCCGCATTATGCACAGAAATGAAAGAGTGAACAAAAAGTTTGCTATAAAATTTTTATTAAATCAACAAACAATAGTTCTAACTGTATTTCCCCGTCCATCACACGCATCTCCTTCACAAGAGCGATGTATTCTACATCTCCACGTTTTGTGGCATGCAGTGGAAGAATATTCCATCTCCTTTTTAGCCCTTTTTTTGATAGTAGTAACAACACAAAATCTTCTACGTTTCCTTGTCGAGCAGCTGCTCGCAAGACCCCATTCTGAATGATCTGACGTAATTCCGGTAAAATTCCTACTTTTCTTCTACTTCCTGCGGATTTACAGGACGATTTCGTTTGTGCGCCCCCTGTTGTTTCAAAGAACATCTCAACGGCGAACGCATCAAGTATAAACGTCTCGTCCGTTTGGGGAGTTGCGCGCGTGGACAGCGGAGGCTCGCGGAAAGGAGCCAGGCTTGTGTATAAACAGGCGTTTATTCAGAGGAAAAAGAGATGAAACAATCATTAGAAAGTTACACTGTGAACAAAAGTCAGATAACAGTGCAATACTTTTTTTATTATTTAACTAATGTTCTCATATTTGTGAAAAATATTTGAAGTTGTAAAGCAGCCGTATCATTGAAAAAGAAATTATAGTGTCATTAGACAGTGCAATACATTTTATTTTTAATCTTTTTTAATTTATTTTGTTTTATGTTTTTGTTAGATTTTTTTCCTCATTTCAATGTTCGGATATTTATGAACACTGATTCTTAAAGAAAATAGATTCTGATACTGTCCTGCTATTTACTGTTCTAATAAATCTTCACTGTGAAGCAAAACTTAGGCTACTGTATTTTCACTGAAATTGGAAATTATGATATTTTTGAAAAATACAATGAATTAAAAGGCTGTAGAGAACAGTGCGCTATTGCAGACTTATATTCTGAGGTTTTAATTATCATTATTTAAATCTAGTCAGTCGTGAACTAAAGTGGGCCGGTCTAAGGCATGAAACTCCAGGGCTAAAAATGAGTCCCAATCCGGCCCTGATGCATACTGTAATATAATTGCGATTTTCCAAAAATTCTTCGCTGGCAAAGGACTTCTTCCTGTTAACACTAAAGGGTTAACTGTGACGCTTCAGATTAAGGACACTGTGCAAACAGCTGATTGGTCCAGTTTGGGTTTGCAAGCGACTAAATAAGAATTTGTGCTGCGCAGACCTATCAGAATATTACATCATTATACTACGAGTTCGATTCGAGAGCCCTGCTGTGCTGTACGCAGATCTATTCTCTCGCGGTACTGAGATGTCATGTGACGTACGATCTGCGCAGTGCGGCACGAAGAACAAGCCGAATGTTTTTATTTTGGCATAAGACAGGAAGTTGTGTCATGGCAGCTCCTTCTGTACCCCGACGTTTAAGTTATGCTGTATTATAATGCGCTTTCATACACTGAGAGGACAGCAGTGTGATTTTAGTGAAGTAATGAGATGACACGACAGCGATCATATGCAAACTTCACTACTGCGTAGATCTACTTTAATCAGTGAACTATGGGCAACGGAATGAATAAGGTAATGTAAACTGCAGAGGACTGTTTCAGGAAGCTTGTTTTAAGTGGCTACCAAGGTAACGTTACGTATGGGTTTAGTTTAAGCAAACTTGGTGTTTTGGAGGCTACACGGCTAACCTCGAGCAGGCTTTATTCTGGCTAAGAGTTCGCAAACCCGAACTGGACCAATCAACTGTGAGCAAAGACGTGATGTCAATCTGACGCATCATAACATTTCTGTGTTAATAGAGTTTAGATGTTCTGTTAACAGACGAAGATTCTTTGTAGAAAACGTGATATTTTATTACAACATGCACCCTGCTGCCAGATTGTCTTTTGGAGCTGTTGTGTGTTGTATCTTTTCTATTTTAACTCTGGCTTTTCAGTAGCTATTGTAAGTATAAGCTATCAAAGTAGTGTCCCAGACACTCTACTGTACTGACCAGACTCAACCATGCTTAGCTCAAGTGGGCAACCAATCTTGGGCTACAGAGTGATAATGGCTGCTAAAAATACATAAATACACTTAATATTCTCAGTGTATGTATGTTGTATTTAAAGGAAAAGTTAATCTCAAAATCAAAAAATGTGTTATTTTTTACTCGCCCACATGACCTTCAACATATTTTAAGACCTCCTGGCATCTTTGGAACACAAATAAAGATATTTTAGGTGACATCTGAGAGATTTCTAGGCCTCCTCATAGACATCATGGTTATAGTTTTTGTACAGAAAAGTACCAAGACATCGTTAAATTGGTCCATCCGCTCAAGGTGACTCAACTTAATTTTTTCTGAAGCGATGACAATACTTTATGTGTGAAAAAAAAAAAAAAATAACGTCTTTAATCGATACATTCTCCATAATATGGTGCGCGTTCACGAGAGCATTTTGTCGCATGCGCATTCGGGCAAAAAGTGCAAGTCTTCCTCAATATCGAAATCATCAGACATTTTGCGAAGATCATTTTATATAAAGTGGTTGCATCTTCTTGTAAACACAGAGTTGCGCTTATGGGTTGTCAGTCAGAACGCAGGCGTCTGCCCCCACTGAATGCGCATGCGTCGAAGTGCTCTCGTAAATGCCCACCATAGACTGAAAAAACGTAGGAGAACAATATTTAAATCGTTGTTTTGTTTTGTTTTTCGCACATAAAGAGTAAAGACTTATCGTAGCTTCAAAAAAATTAAATTGAGTCACTATTCTGGGTTTGTTAATACATTTCTGTTCTGCTCTGTTAACATATGAAGAATGTTTGAAGAATACGTGACATTTAATTTTATAACAATATGCATCCTGCTGCCAGATTTCCTTTTGGTGTTGTTGTGAGTTGCTTCAGCTTGTAACTTCTTCAGTTCAGAGTAGTCATAGGTGTCTTGGTGACTTCTCTCTCACAAGTCAACTTCTTGCATGGACTTTGTGAGGATGGCCTATAACAATATTAAGAATAAGGCATGTTCCATATTTCTTCCGTTTCTTAACGGGCAATTAAATGGTGTGCCAAATTTTACGTTACTTTGTTCACAGCAAATTAGTCCAGTTTGGGTTGGCCAACTCTTAAGTGCAAGTTATTATCGTGTGTAGGACCTGCGCCGTAACCTAAAGCGTAGCTTACACAGAGCCGCCTACCTTATGCGTACCCTACGCCATAGCCTGATGCGCACCTCTCCAAAAATGTAACAACGCGTCAACTCAACGCGGACCCTACATGGACCGCAAACGCTGGGTTTGGTCTGTTTGAACCTCTCCCTCAGTAAAAAAAACCCTCTGTATTAAACATCTCAAATCTGCAACAAAAGTGACTGCTTACTTGCTGCTATCAACGCTAATGCTTCTCAAACGAGCTGCTTCTTCTTAGGCTCTTGTCTTATTTTACACAAGCAACACGCTCAAGGACACTGATGCCTAGTGGTCACTGCCTTTCAATGCGGAAAACGAAGTAGAAGTATAAATGAAAACCGACATGTAGGCTACGGCGTAGAGGCTACGGTGTAGGTCCTGAGCAGAACTAATATTCACCCTTTATGCCTTTAAGCACTACCACACACAGCGACACAACCTCATTCCTACGTATCTGTTTAAAGTGAAAATCAAGTTGTTTATACTTTGTTTGTATTTAGCATGCTTTGAGACACATGTGAAAATTCATCATTCAAAACAGCTGCTAAGTATTTTCTTCATAAAACTGCAGTTTTCCAAAGACATTCTCAAAAGCGCTATTTGAAATCGCCCTGGCTTTCTTGATGCCAAAATGATCACGACACTGCTTCTTTAGCTTTGCTTTGGCAACGCAAGCACATGCTAGTCACACGTGGAGTGTGAATGCTCTAGCCCAGGGGTGTCAAACTCAATTCTTGGAGAGCAATTGAGCACAGTTTAGCTTTTGACAGACAGACACAAGGGCAGAGCTAACAGAAACATTGCGGTCGGGTAAAGCCTCAATTAGAGTTTGACCAATATGGGTTTTTCTCCAGCCGATGCCACTGCTATTAGTCAAATGGTCATAAAAAGCCTTCATAATACACAGCCTGCTGCTCATAACGGCGTTTTTTGTTATATTAAGCCTTTTTGTAGCCTGACAGGAAAGTAGACGCTCCTATGGTTGAATGCCTTTAAACAGCCACAAAAGACTTAATATGTAAATGAGGGAAACAACAAGTCAGGATTTAAACTTTGGCTGAAGACTTAAAGGAGTCATATGACAGGTTCATCAGGTTCCAAAGCAGTTGTATTGACAGGTGTTCTTGCCATTGATTATTGTCACACACAAACAAGCACAACCACGACAAACGCAATTCACACAAACACGCAGCGCTCTCTAATACACATATTCTTAGAACAGAAAGATTTTTCATAGCACTGTTGTTATAAATTTTTTTTAACTTACTTGTCCGGTAGGGCAAGTCAAATTCTCTCTCTCTTGCCCATACAAATCATTACAAGTGGACAAGTTGTTAATGTCGAGCCCTTTCCCCATTGTTAGCATTAGTCTTTCCCGAGGACTTCTGGGTATGTGGGCTCCACCGATACTTCCTCTAAGATGCTGTTTTAATGAGAAACTGTCCCCTCTAATATTTCTGTTTGACTAGAGTTCCAGAAATGTACCGCAACATGATTTTAAGTTTGGCTCACGATGGTTCTGCTGGTCATTTTGGTGTGACAAAAACATTTTACTATGCGAAGCTGTTTTAGGCCTGGTCTTCAGGAAGACGTTTTATATTGTAGGACTTGTCATGCGTGACAAATGGAAGGAAAACCTAACCAAACTATTCTGCCTGCCCCACTGTATCATGTCCCTACGGTACATGAAGTGTTTGAGCACATTATTAATGACTGTGTTGGTCTGCTTCTGCGCTCAAAGTCTGTTCATCATTATTTATTGACAATGTGTGTGATTTAGCATATTCCTGAAGCTGTCCGCCTACATTTTATCATTGTAAGGGCACTTTTTGTGTTGCCTAAAATAATAGTGGGGGGAACAAATTTCACCTCTTGAGTTTTTTCTTGACTGCTTAAAAAGCTTAACATCAAGCATAATCTCTCCACTCCTTTTCATCCTGATGGTCACAGGGTGCCCTGGAAATATATCATCAAACTTTAAAATCTAAGCTATGCGCTTATTGCTTTGAGCTCGAGCGAGATTAGAAAGATGTCATCCCATGGTCACTCTTCGCGGTAAGTGCAAGCTCAATATAGTGGTCCTCACTTGATTTCAAAGGAATTAAGATCGATTCTGAGGCCGTCAGAAAATGCTTAAAGCCTATCATAGCAAGAATCCGAATGATTCCCCACAAAATGTTCATATAGAATATAATGTACCGTCTCCTATTGTGTTAATGTTAAGTGCTGACGCTTACAGGATGTAAACGAAGATGTTGAAATGGGCCCTTCTAGGTGCCCGATTGAGGACAGACTGAAAAATTCATAGATGCTATCTACTTTGGTATGAAAAATGCTCCCAGTACTTTTCAACGTCTCGTTTATATAGTTTTATCTGGTGTTTCCAGATGAAAGGCTTATTTGGATGATATCAATGTGTACAGCAGTTTATGTTCTGATGATCATTCAAAATTGCTACGTGATGTTTTTCAGAGCCTGGTAGATGCAATTCTTACCATTAAGCTCACAAAATGCAAATTTGGTAAGGCCAGACTAATTATCTGGTGAAAATCATCGGAAAAAGTCAAGTACGACTGGTCGCTTCCAAAGCTGCAACCATTTGCGAGTTCCCACCTCCCATTGACTGAAAACAATTGCGCCGTTTTTTGGGAATTGTAGGTTACTATCGCTCATTTTGTAAGAACTTTGCAACTGTAGTATTTCCCCTTACTGAACTGTTGAGTCCAAAAAATTTGTTTCGCTTGTACGGTCGGATGTGCCTTCGAAAATGTTAAGTCACATTGACAAAGTTCTAAGTTGTCTCAATTGAGAATTTTTTTTTTGTGGTGACTAGTCACTTTTTGTGTCTGAAGGTATAACATGTGCATGTAATGTCTATTCGTATTTTGTAATGAATTTGCTGCCCTCTACTGACCGTTTGTGTGTTGTTTTTTCTATTCCCTATTAGTTAGATGCATTTGCAAACACCTGCCATCATGTTAGGACTTTGCCATTATAAGAGCTGATGCTGCACCTGACACAGTGTGGGGGCTTGAGGGGCTGAACAAGCAGCTTTTGCCCTATTTTTGTCCTTGACTTTACCTCCACCAAAAAGTTACTTTTTACTACTTTCATAAATCTTCCTAGTTGAATGATCTTTTGCGTTTTTCCTCAATCGTACAAAGTATGTGTATGAATAAATGAGGCAAGTGAGTGAGAGGGGCAGTTGCGACTGCATTCACGTGCAGTGAGTGTCAACCCGATGAGAAAGTGCAGCTGGTTTCGGAAAATATTTGAAATATCAAATTCAATATGTTTGACAACACTAGTTGCCAGGCAATTTTTGTTGGTGGCCTCTAATATAAAAAAGCTCGGTTTAATTGCATTTCTTCATAATTGGGTGATCTTCAACTTCATTAGATGAGTTTCTCTGACCCTGTGGATGTCACATAAACAATGTTATTTTAACTATGTTGACATGATTGATTTCAGGTTTGTGAACTAGAAAAACATCATTCAATGGTTTTGAATTATAAATTTGCTCATGGTTTGTCTAAAGCATACTAAGAACACCACATAAACATATTTCACTAAAGGGGGACTTAAGTCTGAGTCTTGGACATGCATAAAATCTGTACATAGAAAAGCAATTTGAAAAGTACCAACAATAGAAGGGCATAATACAACAAGTGAAACAAAATTGATTATGTGCTTTATTAAGGTTAATGTTTACTGTATATGTGATGTTAATCTAAAAGTTCAGTATTTGTTTATTTTGTGCATATAGATTGTTGATGGTCTCTATCTTGGAAATATAAGAGGTAAGCAGTGTATTATTTTAATTTGTTTAGCAAACCTGCTATATTTAAGTTTCATTTATATGTTGTTTGTATATTTTGTCCGTCTTTAATCTTGCTAAAATTTGTGGTTACTATGGTTTTGAAACAATTAACAATTGACAGTACACTCCATGCACAATGATGACAAAACAAAAAACAGGTTTGATACAAAATTGCAAATGTATTTAAGAAATTGTACATTGCATTAGTATTCATACCCTTTTCTGGGACACTTGAAATTTAGCTCAGAAGCATTAGTTTTGCTCTTCGAGTGGAGTTAACCTGTGGCAAATTCAATTGAAAAAGTATGATTTGGAGTGGCACATACCTCTCAATAAAGGTGCAACAGCTGAAAATGCAAATCAAAGTAATAACCAAGACAATAGGTCAAAAGAACTGCCAGTAGAGCTCTAAAACAGATTGTATCAAGACACAGATCTGGGGAAGACTCCTGAAGAAAATTGGATGTATTGAAGATTCACAGAAGCGTGTATCCTCTATCTATCCTTAATGAAACAGTTTTGGAACCACCAGATCTCTATCTTGAGCTGAACTCCTGTCCAAACAGAGACAATCAATGGAGAAGGGTCTTTGTTAGAGCGGTGACCAAGAGGCTGATGATCACTCTGGTTGAGCTCAATGATCACACATGGAGATGGGAGAAACTTACAGAAGGACAAACATCACTGCAACACTCCACCAATCTGGGATTTATGGCTGAGAGGCCAGACTCAAGCCTTTGCTCAATACTTCAGCAAATCTTTCAAACTGTCAGAAACAAGATGTTCTGGTCTGATGAATCTCAGTTTCATGTGTGGAGAAAACCAGGCACTGCTCAACACCTGTACAATACCATCAACAGAAAGTGTGGTGGAAACAGCATCATGATGTGGGGGTGTTTTTCAGCTTCAGGGACTGGGGCATTTGTCAGAATAGAAGAAAAGCTCTGTTGCACAAAATACAGAGATAATGATCATCAAAGCCTAGCCCAGAACATTAAGAACCTCAGATTCAGGTCAGTTGTGGCCTAGTGGTAAGAGAGTTGGACTTGTAGCCAGAAGGTCACTGGTTCAATTCTCAGTGCCACCAGGAAATGACTGAAGTGCCCTTGAGCAAGGCACCTTACCCCTGCTTGCTCTGCAGTGATAGCTGCCCACTGCACCCTACTTGTAAGTCTATTTGGATAAAAGCGTCTGCCAAAGGAATAAATGTAAATGCAAGCGTAGCTCATGGACAACTCCATCTATATCCTTGAGTGGCCCAGCAAATGCTTGGGCTTGGACCCAACTGAACATCTCTGTAGAAACCTGAAAATGTCTGTCTACTGATGATCTCCATTCAACCTGACAGATTTTGAAAGGATCTACAGAGACGAATTGCAGAAAATGGCCAAATGTAGATGTGTAAAGCTCATACCCAAAAGGATTTGAGTCTGTAAAGGTGCTTTAACCATTTTCTGAGTTAACTGTATGAATACTTATGCAATGTACTTATTGTTTTTTTTTGTTTTAATTCATTTGCAAAGGTGTCAAAAATCAGTTTTTGTTTTGTCATAATTGTGTATAAAGTTTAGATTAATGTCATTTTTCTTTTTAAGCAGTTTAAGATAAGGCAGCGGCATAAAAAAATGGGAATAAAATGAAGGGGGATGGATACTTTTGTAAGGCACTGTTATCTATTTAAGAAACAGGTTTTTATTTTAAGTACATGTTTTTAGAAAAATGAAAGACATGGGAACATTGTCTCGGAGTTACAAAAAAGTCATTTTTAATCATGAATTACTCCAAACCTGTACACATTTCTGTGTTTGATTGTACATAAAGAAAGATATTTGGAAGAATATTAGCAATTGAGATTTCTGGGGCATCGTTGACTACCATAGTAGAAATATTTATTCTTTCTATGTTGAACACAAAATAAAACATGTTGAAGAATTTAGGAAAACAAACAACCATTTTAACGGAACTCAATGGTGCCCCAGAAATGTCAGTGGCTAACATTCTTTAATACATCTATCTTTGTGTTCCACAGAACAAAAAAATGTATACAGATTTGTAACCACTTGAGGTTGAGTAATACATAACTGAATTAAATTTTTTTGGTGAACTATTCTTTTAAAGGAAGAGTTGACAGGAAAATAAAATCTACCCCATAATTCCATTACCCTCGTGTAGATAAAAATCTGTTATATTTGGCTTTTAATCGCATACTCTTTATATTGTTTGCTTCATTAGTGTTGTTTGTAGAACATAATTTTTATTATTGCATAAACATTGTACGGTCAGCATTGTGAACAAGCCAAAGTGTGAAACTTTGGCATGTGACTTCTCCCTCAATGTTTTTGCTTCCTTTTTTATATGATCTGTGATGTGTGGAAAAAAAGCCCCAGAATATATTTTTTTTGCTGTCTATATCCACAAGGCTTTATGTAGAAATGTCACATTCTGAATATTTTGTGTGACCATGGCATCAAGCTCAGCTTTTGTATAACAGCTTTCCTAAAACTTTGCACATGCAGGACAATGGACATCTTTATTCTAACAGCTCTGTGGGTAAATGCTTATAACACTGATGTTGTTAAATGTTTCCATACACAGACTCCGAGAACAGAGAAAATCTGTCTCGTCAAGGCATCACCCACATCCTCTCTGTGTGCAACAATGCCAAGCCTGTATTACAGGTATGAATTATATGCTCTTACAGAGACAATAGTGTACCAGGCAATATACTACACAGAGTAAAACTCTGAGTATTTACGGAGTAGTTCACTTTCAAAATAAATGTTCATGATCATTTACTCACCCCCATGTCATCCAAGATGTTTATGTATATGTTTCTTAAGTGAACTACTCCTTTAACACCGAGTTCCTCTGAGTATTTCGTACATAAAGCACGCACTGCACATGAGACATGTCCTTTCATATTGTAGTCTTTTGTCAGCCTTAATCTGAATGTTTTAAATGGTTTATTTATAGCTGAGGTGTGAGTTTAGCTTCAACCCTGATCCAACTCACCCACTTGTAATATTCCAGTAATCCGGAAGATCTTGATTCACTTGTTGAAATGTGTTTGATCAGGGTGGATGTCAAGGATCACAAGTAAGAACTTGCAGGACTGTTGAATAAAAATTGCTGATTTATGACATTCAACATTCACGAGCAGCAGGGGGCAACAGTGATATCCTGTAACTGTTGAGAGCGATGGACTGATTTAACATTCATCATCTGTTTTGAGACCCTTTAAATAGCTTCAAAACTTGCTGAGCACTGAAGTGTGTGTGGCGACACGACCTCCTAATCTCATGAGAAGTAATTCATGAACATGATTTCAATCTTAATATTATAGTTTTGGAATGAGAAACATTACAGTTACTCTGAGACCTCAGAAAATAGATGATTGAGTCCAATGAGTTCCCTTTCTGTCGGTCTCTCGACATGGTTTTGAACTGACAGATTGGGTTCGCCCTTGAGAACCTATCAACTTCTGACTAGTGAGAAAAGGCGAATGAAATTGGCGAATGAAATTTGCATCCGGGTATAAAAGGGAAAGCCTTCGCTTCATGACTGAGCAAACTTCGCTACTCTACAAGCAAACTGCCGGATTCTTACGATGTGGTGCAGCAACTTCCCCTGGGCGTCTGGTCGGTTCCAGACGTTTTCGAGCAAATTCTGAAAAAGCTCATTTCCTCAAGCGTAGCATGTCCCGCTGTTCTCGTGGGTGCGGTACTCTCATTGAGGAGGGGGACGGACACGATGTCTGCATCAAGTGTTCGGGTCTCCAGCACACTGAGGTTGCCTTCATGGACACATCTTGCTCACACTGCGGGCAGATGGTGATTCAGACGTTGCGATCACGGATGGTCTTCTTCCGAGAACCAGCCACCACCTCGCCTGCATCCCGGGCTGTGACGACTGTCCGCCAGCGCGAGCAGCATGGGTGAGATGGGGGCCATCGCGGGCGTATATTTGTCAGCTATGCCCACGCGGACCGTTCGCACCCCGTCTCGCTCGTTTGATCATTCCCCAGAAGAGGGTTCCAGACTGTCTGGATCCTCATCCACGTATCCAGAAACGGTACGTGATGAAGATGAGATGTCAATCACAGCATTGGAGGGCAATTTGCTGGCATCCGATCCCGACGATTCCTTGCAGCTCCCTCCCATGGGGGGTCGAGCTCAGGAAGAGGTGGATATCGAGATGTTATCCATGCTTTCCCAGGGCGCGTGAGCATTGGGTTGCAGTGCACCACCTCCAAGCCACGCCCAACCCAGTCCCATTCTTTCCACCCTTTCGGCTTATTCACATCAAACCGGTATCGGTGTGCCCCCGGTGGAGCGTGCGGTCACTGTGCACCTTTGCCTGTAGATAGGGGGCCACCTGGAGAGGTCGACCTAGACTCCCGTCCACTGCTGTGGGCCATGCTGCCTCCTCTCTCAACACCATGGCCATCCTGCAGGTCCACCAAGCCAAGGCGTTGAAAGAGCTCCATGCGGGTAAGACCGACCCGGGGCTAATGCAGGAACTCCACACCGTCTCCAACCTCGCCTTATGACACCTCTGGCTCAACCTGAAGCGGATGTGGGACGCAGAGACACTCCGCTTTCTTGACGCACACATCGCGCAAGGTAGACTGTGTGGTGACACTGTCGTGGACTTCTCACAACAGTTCTCGTCAGAGAAGCAGCAGACGGAGGCGATCAGCCACATCCTACCCAGCAGCAGCCCCGGCCCTCTCCAATGCCAGCTCCGGCTCCCCCCCAACCAAGCGGCCCCCCGGAAGAGGATGTAAAAGAGGAAACCGCCACCCCGTCAGCAGCTGTCGCCGATGCGGCCCTGACGGAAAGACCCCAGGGAGGTTAACGCCATCAGGACCGACCCCAGCCATAACATCGCTGGTTGGTCGATCAGAACGGTTTCTGCCCCATCTCAACATCAGCTAGGTCCCTTTGGGGGCCTAGCAGCAACATTCTCACACAAAGAGTTTCCAATCTCCCTGGGTGTTTTTCACAGGCGCTCTCACCCTCTTCCCGAGAGTGTTCGGCAACCCGAAGTTGCATCATCGGGAGACGCAATGTCGAGTATGGCTCGAGCTTCCCACCTGTCACAGTTGCCATGGGAAACTTTCCGTCTCGGCTATTCGATGCAATTCGCCAGACCTCCGCACAAGTTTCGAGGCATCCTCTCAGCAGCAGTCGCGGAAGCCGAAGCGGTCCTGACAGAAAGTTCCCAGGGAGGCTAACGCCATCAAGACCAACCCCAGCCATGACATCGCTGGTCGGTCGATCAGAACGGTTTCTTCCCCATCTCGACATCAGCTAGGTCCCTTTGGGAGCCTAGCTGCCACATTCTCACACAAAGAGTTTCCAATCTCCCTGGGTGTTTTTCACAGGCGCTCTCACCCTCTTCCCGACAGTGTTTGGCAACCCGACGTTGCATCATGGCGAGACGCAATGTCGAGTATGGCTTGAGCTTCCCACCTGTCGCAGTGGCCATGGGAAACTTTCCGTCTCGGCTACTCGATGCAATTCGCCAGACCTCCGCCCAAGTTTCGAGGCATCCTCTCAACCTCGGTCAGAGGCAGGGATGCTCCCGTAATTCGGGCTGAGGTCACCATCCTTCTGGCGAAGGAAGCGATCGAGCTCGTCCCTCTAGCCGAGATGTTCAACGGGTTTTACTGCATTTCCCATTTGAGGAAGTAGCACTTACCCGGTGGCCTTACGGCACAGAGAGGCTACTCGCTGTTAAAAAAATCCAAGGCCGCAGCCCGTGAGGACCGAAGGCAGAGGCTTCTAACCTATTCAAAAAGCTTGTGGACCACTTACCTACCTATCCACTGGAAGATTACAATTTCGCGAAAGCACTCACATCTGACCCGCCGAGGACAGTCACCGTCGCTTCGCTAGAGATTGTGATACGTCACAGTGCACAGTTGAACCCCATCTGACGGTTCAACAAAACGTCGAGAAACCATCAGCACCACAGTCTCTCAAAATCCTGTGGGAAATTTTATTTGTGTGTTATATTATAGAACAAATTTTTTTGGATCAGGCCTTGTTGTGATGGTATTTGATGAAAAGACGTAGAATAATAGTAAAGTGTGATATATAATATTGGATCTCCCGAGCAAACAGTTCAGACATGTGTAATGATTTATTTTAGGGTTTCTAAGTGCATTTAATCAGAATATTCAACAGAATTATTTCAGCTGTTTTGTAGGTATTTATAATATCTTTTTGTGATGATCTCATCCTCAGGACAAGACCTATCTGTGCATTCATGCAGCTGATGCTTCCAGCCAAAATCTGTGAGTCCTAAATATACTGAACAACAAACAAAACTTTCAAGACACTCAAGCAATGTGTGAAGAGCAAAGACAACATGTATACATAAAAATAACAATGCAGACAAAATGAAAATGAGTGTAGAAATTGTAAAACTACTGCTGTTCCTCATGGGTCACATGACTTTCTTACAGACAGAAAAGATGCTCATGGAGAGACACTTTCACAACATTATACCAAAGCTGAATTTTCCTCATTCATGTGTCCGAATCAATGAGTGAGTGGGCATGTTTCATGCAGATATCAACTAATCACGTGTGTACATCTAAAACAGTTCTTATATACCTGGCTAAATAAAGGAGCTTTCACATAGTTAACGATAATTTAAAATTTAATAAAAATAATTAAAAAATTGTTCTTCATTTGGGAGATAGCACGGTTCAAATCAAAACAATACTGATAAAGAACGATTTTTTTCAGCTGATGAATGATAAAACACTGTTAATACTGTTGCCAATATCTAATGTTTGGCTATTGATGAATGTGATGCTGGTTTATGTCTGAATTAAAGACTGTAGCGGTTGGAAAGGGGTGTGTTTACAGCAGGATAACAGTGAGGTAACAGTGTATAATATAAGTGTCAGTAAGCTGGCACATATACATCCTGGACATGAGAACACTTCCAGACTTCAGAGTGAGCATCCAGCCTTTGCTCTGCTTTGCTGTCATATTTTGGAGAAATGACGTTCGGGAATGAAAACGAAAGCATAAGGAGCATGTATAATACATGTACAATACATTCATTTTAGTGAGTGGGAACAATGCACCGCACGAGCTTAAAATAAACATAACGTGTATCTTTATTATGGACGCAAATGTAATAACATTTAACGTTATAGTTACAGTATAATGTGAACACCCTTTAATGCTGTTTGCTGTGTATTCTTTCACATAGGCTTACTCAATAACAATCCAGAAAAAAACTATGGAAGAAATACTTAGGACTTATAAAAATTTTAGGAGTCACATTAAAGGAATCTGTTTTACACAATATTTCAAGCCAGTTTAGCCTATTTAGAACATAGAACATAGAATGAGCTTTATTGGCCAAGTATTTTTCCACATACGAGGAATTGTTATAGTGACAGAAGCTCCACAGTGCAACAGAAAGACATAATACAGATGATAAAAGAATAATATACAATAGGCAATGTACAAAACAGTGAAAACACAATATACAATATAGACAATTATGTATGTTCAAGTCTGATATGTGCAAGTTTGGTGAAAAATAATGTAAAATAGAGTTCTGTGTTCCGCATGTAATGTCAAGTGTTCATGAGGTAGATTGCCTGAGGGAAGAAACTGTTCCTGTGTCTGGTCGTTCTGGTGATCGCCCTGGAGCTCTGAAGCGTCGACCAGACAGTAACAGTTCAAAAAGGGAGTGTGATGGGAGTGAGGGGTCGAGAGTGATTTTACCAGCCTTTTTGCTCATTATGGATGAGTACAGTCATGGAGAGTGGGGATGGTTGTACCAATGAGCAGTCCGGACTACCCTCTGCAGTCTTCTGAGATCAGATTTGGTAGCTGAGCTGAACCAGACAGTTATAGAAGTGGATCTTTCCAGGATCACTGGAAGAGAATTTGCTCCTTATGTTGTCAGAATAATTCCTCTTTGCCCCTCTGATCTCCTTTTCCAGTGTGAATTCGGCCTGTTTATACAAGACTTTGTCCCCTTTTCTTTAAGAATCTTCTTTGGCCTGACAGAGCTGTCTGAGTTTGGCCGTGAACCAGGGTTTGTCATTGTAGTAGGTTAGATAGGACTCTGTAGGGATGCACATATCCTCACAGAAACTGATATATGAAGTTACAGTCTCTGTCAGCTCATCCAGATCGGAGGCAACAGCTTCAAAAACAGTCCAATCAGTGGGAGAGAAACAGGCTTGTAAATCCTGCTCGGTTTCAATAATCCATCTTTTAACAGTTCTTAATATAGGCTTTACAATTTAAGTTTCTGCCTATAGGACGGAATAAAATGAACCTATCGCCAATCGCGCTGTCTGAGCTTCACAAGCGCGCCGGCTCGCTTTCCCCGTCTGCACGTACACAAGCATTTGACCAGAGCTATAGCTCCTCCAACAACAATGTCCAGCAAAACGTGGGAAAACTCAAAAACCGGTAAAAGATTTTGTTGTGTGTTCTGCCGAATGCTCGGCAGGTCATCCCAGATAAAACTGATCATATTTGAGAAACAAAAACAGGAAAAACAAACAAAAACAGTACAAACACTGAAGAGCAAAGCACAGTAGCTGCCATCTGCTATGCCATCTTGTTATAATAATGATGGTATAGAGAACCATCCAAAAAGCAGCACATTTGTTGTGTACAAACAATAAAAAGATCAGATTCTCATACACTTGAAATCAAATGCTGTATAGAAATCATTTAGAAATGTATGGCATATGAGCAACCACTGTAAAAGTGAGATTTTCTAGATCAAATAGCTGTTTGTGTGATGCACGTATGCTATCAGTGCGAGGCACCATCCCCTGATGCAATCCAGAGGGAAGGAAACTGTGCACTGGCCACCAGACCTATTAAAACCCATCTGTCACAATCTCACAGCTTTAAAATAAGGATAACGGTCTGGATGTTTCATCACACCCACTGTAGTCTTCTCTCTTTCATGGGTGGAACAAACAGATTTTTATCGAAATTGCGCATCATAATCATTCATGACAAAAATGTGTTCCTCACTCACTGTAACCATATGTAACCTGTTACTTATAAATCTAACATAATAAATGTTTCTTCCTCTCTCTTTTTATTGCCTTAAACTGTTCAACTGTTGGGCATTCGTTTACAAGAGGACGGAACGTTTCTTAAAATAAAAATATATATATATGCTAAACATTTTTTTCTGACATAACGATTTACCACATAACTGTGTAGGTTAACTAGGTTACAATCCTGAACCGACCCATAAATCTAATCTCGACTAATTGTAGTGTAAGTACCTTGTTAGTGCGCATACTGTTAAATAAAACAATCAGTTGACTTCCATTCTGAATTAGGACAGTTAAGGGTTGTGAGTAATGCTTTGTTAGCTATATTGGGAAATCAGCAATTTGAAGGTTTTTGCAATCATTTGTTTCTCAATCATACCTGAATTTAGCGCAGTTTTCAAATGGTACTCTGTTTTTTACATGGGTAATATTATTAATAGAATTATTTCCTTGCTTGGAACATGAGAACTGTTTAAAAACTCAGTTTTAGTAGTTTTAGCAGTTTCTTTGATACAGTATTTCCCCTGAGCTTCAGCTAAAACATGACGATGTCCCTCTGGAATAATAATGTGTAATGATTTGATATTTTGAACACTTTGCAAAGACCATTTTCAGTTTTTCTGAATTTACTATTCAGATGTATGTATGTGTTTGGGTACAATTTTCCTTTTTTTTTTTTTAGATCAGATTAGATTCAACTTTATTGTCATTACACATATACAAGTACAGTGTAACGAAATGTAGTTTAGGTCTAACCAGAAGTGCAATTAGCAAGTGCAGGATATACAGTGTGAATAATTACAGAATACAATATTAGGAAAATACTATACAATGGGCATGTACTATGAAAATATGACAGTCTGTATGTACTATGAACAATATAAACAGAAGGCTATATACTGTGAACATTAATGTACAGGTGGTTATGAACAGGTAACAATATAGACTATACAATAGTGCAAGTGACTTGAGTGTGCATTAGTTACAGACATTAGCTATTAAAGGTACAGTGCAGTAGATGAGTTAGTGCAGTTATTGAAGTTATGGTGCAATAGATGAGTATGCCGTTGATAGAGTTACAGTGCAGTAGATGAGTTAGTGCAGTTAATAGAGTTACTGAGTTACTAATTCAGTTATTGAAGTTATGGTGCAATAGATGAGTAGATGCAGTTAATAGAATTACTGAGTTACTAATATAGTAATTAAAGTTATGGTGCAATAGATGAGTAGATGCAGTTCAGTAATCTACTTATAATATTTCCACCAAGTTTCAAATAAAAACGTGGTTTTGTTTGCATATATTTGCAGAAAATTAAAATTGGAGGAAAAGGTCAAAATAATGGAAAAGATACTCCACTCCAGATACAGCAAAGAAAACATGTTCATATTCCCTTTTAACAACATTAATATGTTTAGATGTATTTAGGAAAATTCATGTTTTTCACATGCTGTTGGAAGACTTTGTTTGGATGATTTTGTTGAAATTCAACAGACACTGGACTGGAATGGACACAACACATCTAGAAAGGGTATTTTAAGGAAATTTGGAAGGACTCGTTTATTCCGCGGCTGTATATCATACTTCCATGTCAGTTGCAGATTAAAAGCGAGGTAGTAAGCTGTCATAATATCATCATGTAATAGGATCTGTCTTTCTCACATTTCATTTTGCAGGTCTCAACATTTTAAAGAGTGCATACGCTTTATCCACGAGTGTCGACTCAATGGAGGGGCGTGTCTAGTTCATTGGTAGGTGTTTTACCCGTTTTCTATTTTTGTGCTTTTCCTTCAGTACAGTATGTGAGCTATTAAATATAAGAGTCACTTTACAGGAACAGTGGTTTAACCGGAACACCTTGCTTGTCTTGTTGCAACATCATGCTTTTTCACCATTTCCAGTATTATAGTCTAGACAAAATAACTTGCATGCTCACATTCACACTGACTTTGTCTATATTCTGTATAAATTAACAAACACTTTATACTATTAACATTCAATCTAACAAACCATGTCTCTCACTTCAGTCTTGCTGGAGTGTCTCGCAGCACAACCATGGTGGTGGCTTACCTCATGACCGTCACCAGTTACAGCTGGGAGGAGTGTCTGTGCGCCGTAAAGTCTGTGAGATCCTTTGTGGGCCCAAATTACGGCTTTCAACAACAGCTGCAGGAGTTTCAGATGAAACAGGTTTCAGAGGTACAGATTCTGACTTCCTCTCTCAGGTGTCAATGAGATTTTAAAAAGTAAATACCAGTCCTTAACAATGAAATTGTAAGACTAGTAAGGCTCTGTGTTGCAGGTTCAGGTCCTCATCCAAAAGCAAATTCTCAATGGTCATTAAAGGGTCACTCAAATACAATATTGTGGGGTGATGTGTGTGCGTGTTTGTGATGCTGTCCTACTAACAATGACCATTTCTATACATTGTAAACGTATTTGTAAGTGTTGGCAGGTTGGATCAGATGAAGTTGTCCACTAGTCTCAGCCACCACCATGGTTGGTTGAACGTCTGATGGATAAGGCACACTTTTCTTGAAACACTTCAGCACGTTCAAAGTTGTCATCTGATTAGTTGAATTTCACAGGATTTCTGATTCATCCATGTGATTGTTTGCTTTACCCGTCAGTCAGGCCAAAGTCAGGCCAAAGAAAGCAGTGAATATTCCCTACTCTACGTGAGCCTTTTTAATATCCAGAAGAAGTCTGTGCAGTTTTCAACTCTGGTTGCATGTGCTCAAATTCTGCATGTCCTTGTCTGTGAGAAGTAAGTGAGTAATCATTATCAGATAAATGGTCCCTATTGATTTTTTATAGTAGGAATAAAAATGACTAGGCTCAAGTCATCAGCCAACTTGATGTCTTGCATCGGTTCTCGCATTTGTTGTGTGAAGGTGTGAAGTGGGGTTTCCTGTTAGAGCTTGTGTTGCTGCCTCAAGTAAGATGCGAGGAGTTGAACGACAAAAAAGTAACAAAAGTGCTTCTGGTTAAAAGGGGTACCTGCCTGAATAAGGGGAACTCTGGTTTAAGGGGGACCTTCTAATATTGCAACACGATCTTCTCTGCTCAACCCAATATTGTTTGCTGTTAAAGTGTCAGGCTTTAAAAGTGTCAGATTTTTGAGAACAACATAAAGAGGAATTACTTTCGTACCTCTCATGCGTTATCATAAAACTCTTGATTAATTTGATCACGTTTTACAAATATATCTCATCTGTATAACAATGTGTTGCTGTATTTGACCTAATTGTGGACAGAAATGTCATTTCTAAAGTGGCTATTGGTGGATACAGACTGTGGGCTGGTTCACTTCTGTCCTGCTCTTTGGAAACTGCGCAGTTCTGAAGAAGGACTGCCCTTTGAGCAGAAATGAAAGAACCCTTCTATACGAAGGGATGGATTGTCGTGATAAATGTCAATCCTTATATTCAGCGAGACAGTTTTGGACAGGTAACCATGAGGAGAAGTGAAACGCACGGTCTCTCTGCCCTTGCAATGATGCCCAGCTAAACTGAGTTGTTTGGTTTTGACTTTATATGCTGAGGTGTTTATATAGTATAGGCGTACACATGCAATCATGTTCAAAATGAGTTGTTTAATGCCCGGTTCACAGACAAGGCTTAAAGCTAGTCCCAGATTAAAATGAATGTTTGCTTCTTCTTTGAAGGTCTTAAAATATGTCAGTGCCACTTTTTTTTCCATCTCAAGAGGCACACCAGTAATGATTTTTACTAAGGCGTTTTTATAAAAGTAACTTAAATATCCTAAATAATCTAAGATATATGACTTAAATTAAGCCCTTTATGTGAAACCGGGCCTACATGTTGGCTGGACTGAAAAAAAGAATAGTTTTCTCAGCAAAAAAAGCTTTTTAAATGGGAGAACCTCTATTTGGGGATGTGATCAAATGGGGAAGTGGTTTGTGAACTGGATAATGCTTTTTATTATGAAAATGTCCACTTTGTTTTTAAAGTAAACTTAGTCTGCAAAATAAGAAGCCTAATTCTGATTAGCTTTGTTAAATAAATAAATAGAAATGTATGATGTGTCCAGATAGAAAAAGGTGGGTGTTCACCACCAATTGTTAACATTTTTCTTGATCTGCTGGGTGATATACTGTACTGTAGGTTATTTAAGGTTACAGTTTGTGAGAGCATCATTTCAGGTTTATAATTCTGCTTAATCTGCTAAGGAAAGTCTGCCTGGAAAGTAACCGGATATCTGTCCTCCCACTCAATTCCAGCATTGAGCTCGAGCAAGGGCTGTGTGCCAGGGATTTCCCACTCTCTCTTTAAGACATGACATATCCAGACTAGACGGTTACAGTCATCTGCTCCCGCTGGGAAGGTGTGTTTGTAGGCAGTGATACAGAATTCTGTGGAAGTCTATAACTTGCTTGGGTCAGAATTTCCTGAATGAGTTCTGAATGAGGGCCACTTGGAGCCTGAAACATTTGGTCAGCATTCGCTGTTTTAAAATGGGTTCAGGTTGCTTTTATCGAAAGGAAAATTAATTCAAATCCAATACTTTCCCGAAAAGCCTATAATGGAGTAGCCAGGTTGTCATAAGAAGCCAGATGTTGTCAATCAACTTCTATTTTTGACTGTGGGCACTGAGACACTGATTCAGTAGAATATTCTCTGACGATTCTGACGAAGCAATTCTACATACGCTTAGAAGTCACAAAATGCATTCAAGCATTGAAAATGACCCATGCAAAGGTTTCCCTTTTTCGCCCTTTTTCAAACCATACATAACAACAGAAACTATTCAAGTACGCCCTGTTACCTGTATGTGCTCTCTTGTCCAGTTTGTTTGATGACAGAGTAAGTTGTATTAAAGCACTTACACTAATGTGATGTCCTCCTATCTCTTGCAGTACCGGGCGTGGCTGCGGGCCAGCTACAGACCTAGTCCCTTTAAAGACCAGGAGCAGGTTCAAGCTTTACTGAGTTTATACACCGAGCAACAGCAGCAGGCCCAGCAGCGTGAAGAAGAATGGTTGAATCAGTCCTCTAGTACCTGCACACTGCCCAACAACAAATACAGCAGACCAGGCAGCAACAGTTGAAAGAGGTGCTCATGCCCGTCCTCCAGAGTTCAACGGCTTTATCCTCTGCTGCACAGTAACGCCACATCGGACGAGACAAATGAAAAATCAAATCGGTTACACTAGACCCAAATGTGCATGTAATGTCAAAACACAGATTGGCGTAATCAATGTAATTGAAGTGAAAAGCAACAAAAGATTTTTCGTTCTCTTTTTTTGGAAATAGCACTAATAAATGTATTTCATTAACTGTGCTGCCCAGTTTCTTGAGTGAGTTATCTTGAGTTTTTTTACCCTTTTATCACAAAACCACATACAACATATAAGAGGTCCATGGTTTGGTATGTTATAAATGTTTCTTGTCATTTACAAGTTATGGACTGCTGTACTTTATGAACATGAAAATAAACAACAATACACAATTTGTTTGTATTTATATTTTAACATACAGTCATATGACTTTTTAGATCCTAGTTTAGTTCCTTTTTTGAAATGTTGGTCTAAATAGATATTACATATATTGGATATTCATGCTATATTTGCATATCATATTATTTTAGATCTTGCAGGTGGTTTCAAATAAACACTGTGTATACTTATTTTTCTGTCTAATTTCATTTTCTGAAGACCAATGGATTGGTGTCGTACCTGCACAATTCAGCTAAATCCTTAGATACTATATATGTGAACTTTTCAGCATGGTATTTTCCCATAGCAGACTGGGAGTATCACATTCTCTTTATTTTTTAATCGGCTATCAATTATTAACAGTGTTGAGTGAAAGAGATGAATTACTGTAATTAAAAACGTAGGGTATTACTTGTCAATTTTAAGTTTTTGTTGTTGCTTAATTTATGATCCACTGCATGTACTATAAAATGATTTTCAATTTAAAACATGCATTTAGTTAGAAATGCAATAGAATTAGAAAAGAGCACTTTTCTCTGGCTCTGATGGTAACAGGTTAGCTCGAGTAATAGACTGCACATATGAGCAGCTTGTGTTGTAGAAGCAGCACTGCAAAAGAGGTAGTTTATTCAAGTGTACTCGTACTTTATTGCGGTTATACTTTAACGCCTGTTACAGACTGTGCAATTTCAGTGATCTAATAATATCTTGAACTAATATCTAATATCTATATAATATCTAAAACTATGCCTAGTTAAATTAGAAAGTATAGGTTGTTTTTGGTCACACTTCAGGCAATTCTCTCTATTATCAAACCCTTAACTACCAATTTTCCCCCAATAAACTCTTCATTTGTTGCTTATTAATACATAGTAAGGTTATTAGGTTTAGGGATTGGTTAGAATTAGGGGTGTAGAGTATGGTCATGCAGAATATGTGCTTTATAAGTACTAATAAACAGCCAATATGACAATAATAGGCATGCTAATAACAACTTTATTAGTGAGAATTGCCCCCTATACTGAAATGTTACCTGTTTCTTTTTTAATACGCATCACAAGAAAAATTACAGTTGTCCACCTTGAGACAAAACAATGGCACTGATGTATTTTAAGATACATGTCAGTGCAAGCAGTTTTCAGCTTAAACCAAGACCTAGTGTACTTAAAGCGGCCATTCCCTGTGATGCCAATTTTCAACCTTTAGTTAGTGCGTAATGTTGCTGTTAGAGCATAAACAATACCTGCAAAATGAAAGCTCAAAGTTCAATGAGTAGCGAGATATTGTCTTTATCAGAATTCACTTTTCAAGGACTACAGAGAACAGCTGAAGTAGTGTTTGGTTATCAGAGATTGTTAACATTTGACTAAGCTGGCCAATTGCGTACTTTTATTTTCATCACAGTCCTCCAGCTGGTCATAACAATTCAGCTAGACACATTCTAAGATAACCAACGCTCAAATAACAGCTTCATGACTTTAACATCAGCTGTGAAAGCGGTTCTGTGTAATAACTGATATTGTGTGTGTGTGTGTGTGTATAACTCTTGAACACTTCTATGAAACGTCCTTTGAAGACCTGTTTGAGAATGTCTGCTGGTCAATCTGCTTGTTTTATTATCCAACTCAGGTCCAATATAAAAAGTGTGAATCTTCACACACACACTCTAAGCTGGGAACCAATCACGACATACCTGGTCAGCTTTACCAATCAGAGCGTTTCAAAAGGCGGGACTTTGAGAAACTGGAAGAAATCCAGTCGTTTCGTGAGAAGAGCGACAGCGCTGGAAGATAGACTTGAAATATGTGAAATAAAAAGGTTTTTTAAACGAGAAACATGAACATCCATTGTTAAACACCCACATAACATAATCAAAGTCTACTTTATTATTTCCTGATTATAAAATAAAACTTGGCAAACACATATTCCTGTTGGAAAAACAATACAATATTTTTATTATGTACCAATTTTTTTTTAATCTATTGTGTCTTGAATCTTATTCCAGTGGGATTTAATGGTGTTCTATCTGTTACCATCCACCAAGATCATAAAAGACCAACTGGGCCTATTAAAGGTTCCATTAGCCTGAAATTAATAAAATCATTAAGATTTAAGTGATGGTTTCTGTTGCTTTTATTTTCAGCCAGGGACTCGTAGTTAAAGGACCAGTCACTCAAATCTAGCAGCATCTACATTTACATTTACATTACTGTAAATGTACATTACATTTACATGTAATGTAAATCTACATGTCTACATGTAATGTAAATGTAAGCTGAATTCCCAACCTCATCTAATGATGAGGTTGGGAATTGCAACCAATGGGCTCACTTAACATTTCCCCCCTCCCTTTCGAAGCACTACAGAGGCTGACACAACATGACGAATTACATGCACGATGTATGAAGATTTGAGTAGCTTAATTTTAAGCTCATACAAACATAACGCTTCATTATGTAAGGTGTTTATACACATCTTTAGACAGTGATGCATATTATAATGCTGGGCAGCGGAATTTTTTTTATCGCATGAGTTTTCTGTGCTTGATCACGAATAATCACATTGTTAAGCGTACAATTCAATAATGAATTTAAAAGTATTGTATTATTCACTTTTATTTTAAATGTACTGCTATATGAACAAAAGTGCAACAAGATAATTTAAACAAATAATGTAATTTTTTACAACATTATTTCCTTTACAGCATTAACATTTTAACTTAAAATATTTATTGTAATGAAATTAAATACAAAACCGAAGCTATCTGCCACTGCCAGGCATGCACTTTCTGTCTAGTTTGATGTAGAAAATCAAGTTATAATGATTATTGATTTGATTGCTTATACATAAACTCTCTTTCAACACTCTTTCAACACAAAGTGTAAAGTGTACTGTATTTTTTTCAGCACATCTTTAAACAACAAAATTAGTGTATGCTACTTTTTACTTAATCTTAACAATTCATATAATAATAAGAAAATTCCTTTAACATGGGTGTTTTGGGCCCGTCCATTGTTGTTTGATGAACATGATAAACAGAGATCTTTAACATGCTGCTTCCCCTTTAAGAGCGCTCTATAAAGATCTAGGTGTCTAATGATGGGTTCACACCAAATGCGAACAATCCTGTTAAAGGCTCTTTATTACTCGCGGGAAAAGTTCGTTATTTTCGCATGACGCCAGCTGACAAATATTTAAACTTGCGGGGAAGGGGAGATTTGTGTCTATTTGCGTCTTTGCATTGACTTTGTATGTAATTTACTCGTGTAAAACGCTTACTTTGCGTTTAGTGTGAACCCCCTATAACACAATTGTTTCCCAACTGTTTTTGTTCATAAAACTGACTACATTCACATGGACCCTTCCTAATATGGGAATTTTTACATTATCTTGTGTTTATTTTTAGTTTTAGAGTAGGAAAATGTGAAAGAAAACTCAGTTTAGTAGTTTGCGCTCTGACTTTTATGTTTAAACATGTTTTCTGCATTAGCCTCACACTGCATACAATAAATGCATGTTTTGTACATTAGCCGGGGAATTTTTTGTATCGGCAGGCTATGGATTTCCTTCCTCTTTATTATCAATAGCATTAAATAAGCCTCTTACACCCGCACATAGGACGTCTAGAGCAACATATTTGAGAAATAAAATAATACTTAAAAAAACTGTGTTAATGCACAGAAAAATTGCTGTCGACATTAATGAATTAATCCGTAAAAGCGATAATAACATGTTAACCTTAAGACCTAGTATATTATATTGCATTTCGGTCAATAGACCCTCCAAAAAATTACAAACTGGTCCTTAATATTATCAAAAGGCTGAAGACTTTACAGAAAATGTTGATGCCTGGTAAATATGCATTGTCCTACAGTAAGTTGAGTTCTTTTTATGTGTGTAATGCTCAACTTTCCCTTACAGACCAGCTTCACCACGACCACTACCTGTGCTCATATCCTCCAACACACCACCAGAATGTAACCTCACCGTTCCAAGATCTGCTTTTTCTGGTTTCCAGATGATCTTTAAACTTCCTGACAACAAGTTAGACGTATAACTTGACTTTACAATGACTTTCACTGAAAACAATGCCGAATAGAATGTATCAACATATTTACAACACTGTTGTATTAAATATCATATAGACAATTTTTTTATGATAAAAAGTTCACGTAACTTGTTAACCTACAAAATCAGAACACTTTTAAAAGTGTAATGAAACTAAACTGATCATTTTAAATGAGGGATACCTATAAGCTATTGTGCCTTAATTGTCCTTGTGTTTTGATTATTCATGTTTGGTCAAAGAAGAAGAACTGATTTAAATGTGTTATGTTTATAAAAGCTCATTGAGGCTTTAACTTATTTCACTATTATTTATGTTGTTTAACATAAAAACATAGTTTTCTCCGAAGTCACCGTTCAATGATTTAAACATGATCATATCTTTCCAATCTGCCAAAAATGCATACTGCATTTACCTTTGGTATTTCACGGGAGAATCAAGTCAGTTCAATGGTTGACTTAGAGTTCGTCAAAAATTCCTTTAATACTTAATATCTTGCATAATGTTATTTAAGGGATAATGTAGAGGCAGCCGGTTGTTGATTATGTCCCTAGGACAACATATTTTGTTGACCTAAGGACAACATTTTTATAAATAAAATGTAAACCCACACCCAACCCTAACCATAACTAACCTCTAAAATGGGAAATGATAAGTGAAAAACAATGGCCAAGAAGCACCTAATCCTTGTTAGAAGATTAAATTGAAAATAAACTGTAAACTTATTTCTGAAATCTGATTGGTTCATTTAAATGTTGTCCCAGGGTCAACAATGTTGTCCTAAGGATATCAACCACTTGGTAAAAACAGGAGAGCTTGGCAGAAAGAAGCCTCCACAGTGTGAAGTGTCTTGTATCACACAGAAGGGGCCTATTTTGTGATAACAGCCGGCTGCTTGTACATTATCCCGCTTATTACACGGCTACTTGCCACACAAGAAAAAAAACTGGACATGAAATGTGAATTTGAAATAATTTATTAGTTAATTTTAACCGAATGCAGACTTCCGTGAGGAAAAGCCGTTTACTTTCGGTTTTAAGGTAAGAATCAGCTTTCAAAGGATACAAACAGGAAATTTGGTGTAATCATTTGTAAATATAATGTCATATATATCTTATTAAAAGACATATTTCCATTTAATTTGTCAACAAAAACCCAGTTAAAATGATTTGCTGCATCCGGGTTACCATGTGTTATTAGTTTTGAGAGGTTGTTATCTGGGAATAACGAACCTGCGAATGTTGCGACTGGCCAATCAGAATCAAGCATTCCAACGAGCCATGTAATAAAATGTTTTTAAGCAATAATTGAACTATAAATTCAGTGTACACGAGCAATAAGGAAAGTTTTTGAAGGCCCCTTTACTCAGTTAAACCTTAACTGAAACTCAGTCTCTCAATTAAAGTAAGTTTTTTTTTGGCGCACATAAAGATCATTAAAATCTCTTCATTTATAAAAGCATCAATATGCTATAATGAATGTTGGGTTGCTGAGAAATGTTTTATTCTGCCAGTTTGTGGGATTTTCAATTGAGGAGGAATCAATGCACTAGCCTGACTTGTGTAAAGTCCCTTTCCCCACAAGTCACAGTACAAACATCCAGAGCCGAAGTCAGGTTTCTTGTAAATGCCTCCGCTTCGAAGAAGCTCATTTACATATTCATGTTGCTTCAGCCAATAAGCGCAGGGGATCGACACGTGGGCGTTCCGCTGGCCAATCGGCCCTCATGATCGTCTCCATTCATGGAGTGAGTGTTTATAAATGAAGCGCATTTATATGAGCCGTGTTGTACTCCAGCAGAGTCACGTGTGAAGATGAATCCCGGCGGTCGCAGACTGAGACAGTGGCTAATAGAACAGATCAATAGTAATATATATAATGGTTTATTATGGGAAGATGAGAACCGAACAATGTTCCGAATCCCCTGGAAACATGCAGGGAAACAGGATTACAACCAAGAGGTGGATGCGTCCATCTTCAAAGTAAGCCTTTTATTATATTGTTGTTATTGCATTATCAATAATAAGAATAAAAACATGTTTCTATTCGCGAAGTGGATGCGTCAAATTGCATAATAATGCACAGTAGTGTCTATTGATTTATGTTTTGAAAATGTTGAAATAATTATCATAATAATAATGATGATTTTATCTATTGTTTCAATGTTTTGTGAAAAGCACAGATGTTCAAAGCTTAACTGTGAAGTTATGAACAAAGTTTACTTGGAACTAGAGCTGTTCTAAGTATTAATAATGGTTCCCTGCAGACCTACTGAGATTTTTATAGCACTTTGCATTCACTGACCTTCCGGAAGCTTTTTTTAAATGTGCAACAACACAATGTGCTACACTATAAAATTGCATTTTTGAGATATTTGACTTTTTATATGTATTTTAAAATGTTACAAAGTTGGCTCTTTATTCAGTCAGCCAAACTGATTTAGAGGAATTCAGATTGCGGTGATGTCTGACTAAGCATGTGTTTTCACAGGCGTGGGCAATATTTAAAGGGAAGTTTAAGGAGGGGGATAAAGCTGAACCAGCGACATGGAAGACCAGACTTCGCTGTGCACTTAACAAGAGCCCAGACTTTGAGGAAGTTACTGACCGATCCCAGCTTGACATCTCTGAGCCTTATAAAGTGTACCGGATAGTGCCAGATGAGGAACAGAAATGTGTGTGTGTGTGTTTTCATTAAATCTCCAAGAAACATTAGAAGTACACAAATGCCTAACCAGTTCTTTATTAACAAGACTCATTCTTACATAAGGACATTAAAATTACTTAATAAATAATAAGACAAATATACAATACATTATAACTCATTTAGGAAGTTTACAAGTTTCACTGATGAATTATGCTTTTTTGTTTAGTGGGTAAAAACCTGATTCCTGCCATGTCCTGCTGCAGCACAGACATCACGACCATGGAGTGCTCACCAGAACTGGATGAACTAATTAAAGAGGTCCGTGGTTTTCCATTCCTTTAGGTTAATTCTCCAAAACATTGATATATATTGATTCTCATGACTGATAATTGTGTTTTTGTGTGCAGTCTCCAAGTGAGCCAAGTCATTCTGCTCTGGATGATGCCAGTTGTGTCCCATCAGTGCAGGAATGGTGGCAGGAGGGCTGTCACAATGGTGCGACATACTGATCTCACTCTCTTGTATTTTACACATTTACTTGAAATCATTTGAAAGAATACAATGTTGAAAAACACGAGCTCGACCACATTGAGTACAGTGTTACTGAGAGAAATATTGACTCATTTCCGCCAAGGGTTTGCTGACTTAGCATAGCAGTCTCTCTCTCTCTTTCTCTTAGTTGTGCTTGTTGTGTAGTTATTGAAGAACATCTTTGTTTTTACATCTTTGTTAAAATAGGCTTTTCTTCTTCTATTCTTAAACCATCCCTTGTTTCAATGCCAACTCATGTCATGTTGTTTGTATTCTCTATTAGCTGCTGTTGTCCATCAGGACCTGTCACCCGTAAGCACATTCAATGCAGGTATGTCATTTACACCTTTTACCCAAGTGTGGACCTACTGTACATATATTAACTTTTCCAAAAACCGTTGTTGTAATTCTCTCTTCAAAAGACTTTCACTGCTGTGTGAGGAAGACGGTTAACTGTATGTTCCTATACTTTCAGCGTTTTCTCAGATTATGATCTGCTTCTACTATGGAGGACGGCTGGTAGGCAGCACTCTCACCACTCATCCGGAGGGCTGCCGTATCTCCCCCGGACAGCCCCCTGTGGCTAATGCCCTTTTATATGGTCCAGATAGTCTCCAGAACATCCGCTTTCCATTGGTGGACCTCATCGAGCATGATCGCCAGCGTCACATCACTAGGAAGCTTTTTAGTCACCTTGAGCGTGGCGTGCTGCTACGTGCCAACAGAGAGGGCATCTTCATTAAGCGTCTGTGCCAGAGTAGAGTGTTCTGGAGCAGCCCGGACTCCCAATACAATCTCAACCCCTGCAAACTTGAAAGAGATGCTGTGGTTAAAATCTTTGACACTGCCAGGTTTCTAGAAGGTATCCAGACACACTCACAGGCTAAATATATCTTGATATCTCAGTGCAGTTGCAATTTACTTGTAAGTAAATTGCAACTGTAAGGAAGTGATATTGAATTAACATTTTTTTTTTTCTCACAGCACTTCAGTTATATCAGGAGGGTCACTATCAGGTTCCAGATCCGACCGTGACACTCTGCTTTGGAGAAGAGTTTAATGATTTCAGCACCGTGAAAAACAAATTAATAATTGTGCAGGTGACTAATATAAAATATTTAAATATCATTTTGTGTGTTCTCAAGGCATTAAATGTTCATGTAATTTCATAGACTTCTTCCTTAAAGGCCCACTGCAATGCCTTGGAACGCGCAGCATTATTTGATATGTTGACGTCATTTCAACTGAAAAATGCAGAGATGGCGAGACATTTCGACCCCGCCCCCTTTTAAAATAACCAATAGCGTTTCGTTAACGGCACACAGTCAGACAGCCTGGCTAAGCTGCATTTAACAGCGTCATTGTCACAATTGTGTAAAAGTCTACTCTGTCGAAAAGAATAGGAAGATCTGTGATACCAGCGATTTTCTCAGCGGATTTGTGCGTATTGTCGCGCTTGTGATCAGCTCTGTGCTACCGTGTCTCTACGTGCAACCGCACGCGTGACAGTAAAGTGAACTTAAGACTTAAATGTAAATGTTTACACTGTCTGGATCACCCCTATCTCCCATCTAGTGCATTATGCATCATTCACCATGTAGGGCACAATAAATGTGCAAACTAATTGCTGATTTGAGGCGACACTTATTCATCTCTGCCAGTGAAGGGGGCTGGAGTCTTAGGAATCTAAAGCAGATTTGATTGGACAATGACTTTGACGAGAGGCTGAAGTGTAGCTTGATGTCATGGAATTTCTAGATTTGTTTGAGCGCACGTGCCAGACTGTCAGTTAACGGTTATATCTCCTAAATGCAAATTTTGTCAGCGCTTAATAGCATTTCAGTTAATTGACGTCCTTAAAGTCGGCATGAAACGGAAGTAGCGGTTGTATTTTTCTTCCATATCGTGACGTATATCAGTGTGAAACAACTTCTGAAATGAGAATAAAATGTAGGGGGGACTTGATTTCATTCATCGAGTACTGATTGGATCGTTAAAAGTTGGGTGTTGCCAACAAAATGGAGTCAGATTTGTAATCCAGTTTGCAATCTATCAGTCATTGCAGCCCCGCCCCCACGCTATGCCTTGTGAAGAGAGGTCGTTTCGAGAGGAGGGAGGAGTTTAAAGTGTTTAATTTAAGATTACAGGTGCAAATGAATAAAAAAATCATTATGCACTGATAAATAATTTATAATGAAAACTGCAAAACTGTGTAAATTGATTCGAGGGTTATAATTGCATGCTGACTTTAAGGCTCACTTATTTTTAATAAAAGGAAAAGAGTTCATTTTGAATTCACTGGTTCTTTAATATAATTTACAAATATATGATTTATAACTCGACGTAGTGAAATACGCTTCTTTACGGTTGCTTCATTTCTGGTAATATTCTTTATAATACAAAATATGTAACATTGCGTAATGCTTTATTCAATCAGATCACAGCGTTACACTGTCAGCAGCTGGTGGAGGCGGTGAGTGCCCGCAGATCCCAGTACAGCAGTGGGAATCTGGAGATCTCTGATGAGTTGGCCAGTGATCAGATGGCTCGTATATACCAGGATCTATGCAGCTATCCGGTTCCCCAGCGATCTTCATGTTTTAGGGACAACCTGTCCATTACGGTCTGAGGCACAATCTGATCCATCCTTCCCTTTGGAGAAAGTCAATGTACATAATACACAACATCATATATTTTCTTTCAATGCCATTACTTGATGCAAAGTGTTTCACTTTTAATTATGACGCCACCACATTTGTGAAGCATCCTGTCCTCTCAGGGTTAGTAATCTGTTGTAATGCAATTTGAAATGTTCTCAGGAAAGATATATTTTTCTACTAGATGAAAAGTTAATTCACAATATTGAATGTTTTAGAGTTGGTATAAGATGTTTTTTGTGTAAAATATTTTCTAATATTTGTCCTAATCAGTTTTTTTTTTAGTGTTTTTATTATGCATTTTAAAAGTGGATAGGTTTTACTATCCATTATCTTTTACGTATATTTTTAATGACTGTTTGTTATACAATGTTCAAAATAGTAATAAAAAAAAATCTTTGCAAAATGGCGATAAACATTCTTTTGGATAATGTCTATGTGATTGGCTTGGCTATTTGATTTATTGTCATAGAAGGTTTAGTCAAGAAGTCAAAGTCAGTGTATTTTTTTTTTCTACAAATTGCAATAAATTGAAAGGTAAATGGTTGTAACCATTTACCATGGTTTTTCAACCACCATGTTATTTTAAATGGTGAAATTCTTTATAAATCAATTAAAGTCCCTATAATTTAAATACAAACACACAAATGAATCTACATCAAATTCTTCTATATTAAAAAGTCTTTTGTCATTCGTAAACTACCCAAATATGTCCCAAGATGAACATTTGCTCTGAATGGCTTGCAAAAAACACGGCATGACTTTCTTACTTCGTATTTTAGCAAAAAAGTCTTGTTTTTTTCCATTGCAAATGTCTAAAAATTGCAAAATGACCTAAGAAAATAAGTCTTGTTTTTAGACAAAAAATATGAAATTGATGGTGAATTTGTGCTAAAGGCAAGCAAATAAATTCGCCAATGGGGTACGAAAAATAATGTTGATTTAATGTATAGATTTCTCTAAACTCGATTACTAAATTCAAGTTTATTTTCTTACCCCATTGGGATATTTTTTTGCTTATTATAAGACAATGCATCTTGATTCAATAATTTGTAGACATTTGTACTGGAAAACAAGACAAAATAAGAAAGTCATTTTTTGCAGAGTATTCTCTGTTGTTCAAAACTCTTGAATAAATAATGCTGTTCACTGCCTCTATGTAGGCATTCATATGTTTCTCATGATTCTACTTAAATGATCATTATAACATCCTTATGTTATACATCCTTATGTATAACATCCTTATGTCAAGACATTTATATATTAAAATTCAACAAACAATCAATGATTGCAAGCAACTGGACAACAAAGAATATTGAAAAATTAACAAGGCAACCAACCTCAGTCAAAAATACACTTTATTTTATAATTTATCCATGGAGAGAGAAGATAACTTTCTCATTTAATGGGCGGTCATCATAGAAACGCAATCAACTGCCACACATCCCATACATTCACCTCTTTTAGATAAAAAAAAGGGAAAATTATGTCACATGAGCCTTAAACACAAAAAGTTGCTTTAAACAGGTTGTATAAATAACTGTATTCTTCCGCAATAGAGTTGACAGGTTATGCAACTCTCGTTTTTAACCATGTGAAGGTGAATTCTGATGTTGCATTCAAAATGTTCTGTATATGCTATCATGTTAAGTTATAATCAGTATCGATTCAGCATTGTTTGTCATCTTGTCTTCCTGGTTGTTCTGGGGAATAGTTGAAAGTTATTTTGCATGATTAAAACCAATTCACTAGAACACAGCATGGGATGTTCAGAGGGGATTTTCCTCATTCATTGTCATAAGACATCCACCTCCAGTCTCTTACAAAAAACACCTGTTAAAGATTCTGTTTTTTTAAGTTCCCCAGAATCTTTTTTTAACTAAAAGCATCAAATGACATGCATTTTCAGAAAATTTTAGATACAGTCTGAAAGTTTAAAAGTTTAATAGGTGATGTTAAAAATTGTATTGGTCCACATGATATAAATCAATGAACCTTCATTTTTTAATTGCTGTTTACAATTTCACATTCACAAAAAGAAATCACTATTAAGCATATGTTCACAGCTAGACACTACCATACATTCTTGTTTATTGGTACAGAAACAATATTGTATGTGCATAAATAAACTATTTTTTTTCTAATCTGTTAAACATATAGGTATTAATTCATTAAGTTATGGTCGAACCCATAGGATCGCAGACAGATTTGTCCTTAAAGGAAACTGACGGGGGACATGAAACACACCAATTGGACCACGAAGAACACATTTCTGAAATATTTTTGTAAAATACAACACCAACTGTTTTAAGGTTAACAGCTTTATTTAACACATTTCTGTGAATTTGTTAACAAGAATTGTTGTTAAATGTAATAAGGGATATTACAATTGTAACTGTAAATGTGTTGAAGAATCCCTTTAGTAAAAAAGCTTTTTTATTATAAGCAATTCTCACAATTCTCCTGAGCTAACCAAAGTTGGATCTGGCTCGTAATCAGCCTGGTCCAAAGGTATGAGATGATGGCCAGACAAGTCATCGTCATAACAAGCTATTATAAGTATACTGTAGTTACTTAAACATTGTGTCTTATCCTTTTTAATATTTTCAATGTGTCAGTTCAGCTGACATCTGGCTTTTAAAGATCGCATATCACAGCCAGTTTCTGCCAATCTCATATTAATAGTGAGTGCGTACAGTAGTATTGCATACTTCTTATCTTCAAGAGTATTTAGTTTGATCAAATTTATAAGAGAGATACAGCTGTCTGATTATTTCTTCAAAACACAAGCTGCTAGGGGTGGGACTAGTTGGGAGAGGGGTATGGAACTACAGCACAAGCAAGCAACACATCACATCGTTTTGTACATTTTGCACGTACACGTTGATTGTCAACAAAACACAGACATATGACTTAGTTTGACTTACTGCAGTTCATGTCCGTTATCTTTTAGCACTGGGACAATGCCATCTATTAGTTTCAAATGATCTTCAAATCCAGCGTTCTATTCATGTTTATACAACTTCCATCCCTGAAATTCAGTGAACAAACAGACACACCCAGACTTCACTATATCAAGAGTAACGAGATGCAGCACAGCCATCTTGACGCAAGGCAGATTTTTTTTTTGGGGGGGTTGTTTTTCTTGCTGCATTGATACTGAAACACTGCAAAACTGCAACATGCACCAACCAGGCATACCACAATATTGAAAATGCTGTCTTGGCAATTCACACAAAATCTTCCCCAAATGTTTAGTAGATGGCACATGGGCATCCTGAGTTAAATCAAGGATACATTTCTGAAAGAACCTTTCCCCAGGGTCCAGTGTTCGTGACACCCGTGTCACTGTGGGTTCTTAAAGTTTAAATGATCTATATTGGTCAGTCTCATGCCTTACAAAGCAGATGGGAAGTTATTGAATACTGTTTAAAAAGCATCTCATAAAGCTGTATGAATTAAGGCCAATCATTTCTGCAAACTTAATTCCCCAGGTTACATTTGTGTTATTCCATAGTTTTGTTCGGTTCACTTTAATCCTAAAATGTGAACAATTGTAATAATGGACAGTATACGTATGCATAACTGTGATTGAATTGTAAAATAACATTTAAACACAACATTTATGTGTTCGTATTACATTATAAATGTTGTTTTTTGCCTAACGTTTTTTTGTTAATATGGTTCTAATGATTTTAATCATAATTTGATTTGTTACATGTTCAATGTTATGTTTATTTTAGAAGCTATTTGCATTCGATAATTAATCTGATCAGAGATCAAATTAGATGAACATATGATCTTTGTATTTTGTTTTTCTTCAATGGATAGTTATTATTGTAATATAATGATAATGAGTCTTGAATGCAACAAGAGCTGAGAACTGTGGTGTTGAAATCACATCCATATGTGTCTGTTGTCTGATCAGACTACTGCAACACAGCTCTGTGGTGACAGCCACTTTCCACAAAATGATCAGAAGGTTTGAAAAGACAGAAGATCTGGGTGTCTTGCTTTTATGTGTTGTATGTGCTCTTCAATGTTCAGCCTCAAAAAGCCTAATACTACAAACCAAGGAAAGAATCACTTTGTTAATCTTGAAGAGATTTGGCTCTGGTTTTTGATCTCTTGGTTGTGCTGATGTGTGTGTTAAACTATAAGCGATTGTGAGTGTGGCTGCTTTGTCAGCTTTTATTTGGCTCTGTTCAGCTGAAGACTGTGAAGTCCCACTGAATGTTGCGTCAGATCTGCCGCAGAAGTCTGAAAGTGTGCTATCTGTCTGTCAGCTATTTATTTCTTTGAAATTAAAGAACGTTTAGGAAAAGAGGACGAATCTCCAGCAGGGTAGCACTGCTGAATGTTTGTATCATTTGTATCAACTTCTCTTAATTTTGTCATTCTGTCAACAAGAGTGTAAATGCAAATTCTTTAAGCAGAACATTGGGTAGTACTGTCGCCTCACAGATAAAAGGTTCATGTCCCAGTTTTTATTTATTTTTTGATGTGGGTTTCTTACAATAACATTCTTATTACTTGAATATAGTAATTGCTTTTACCTCTATGAGCCACATCACGGGGATGGAATGCTCATCTTTACAGGATGTTTTTTTTTGGCCTGAGATGCAGGAAAGGGGCAAATGCATCACAGTAAAGAACATGTGGGTTAAGAGAACATATGGATATTTAAAATTAGATTGTTACTAGAAATCAAAAACGTAAGTCATCACATTTAAAAAAAAGCAACCACACAAGCTCTAGAGGTCTGGTGAAAAAAAAATCATTACGCTTATGTTCCTTGTTACCAAACGTGTTTGACCAAACATTAAGACAAATTGTTTTCTCTCGGTAACCAGTCTAGCAACACTATACTTTTAATGTATTCTTCAGGGACAGTCGATGGGTGTAACGTTATGCAATATCAAGATTGTGCTGGTATCTCAGAGTCTCTGGGGAGAGGAGAGTGTTTGTAAAAGAGAGAGAGAGAGAGATGGAATGGAACAGTGTGAAGGGAACTGGAAGCGTGGTCTAGTGTAATTATAGTGTGTGAGTGTTTTTAGAAGCTCTTTATGGGAGTGCTGCAGGTGGGCCAGTGGGGGGCTGCCCACAGTCACCTGACCACAGATGCTCTTCCTGACAAACAGCCATACACGTTTCCTCAAATCAGTATCAGTTTAATCAAAACAACTCCGATCCCTCAAACCACCATCATAATTGATTCCAACAACCTCTTTACCTCAATACCCTAGAATTATTTATATAGCACATTTTAAAACTCTCAACTCAACTTTATTTATATAGCGTTTTTTATATTTTCATTTTTACAAAGCAGCTGTAAATGAGACATATTGACTATAAGCAAAACAATTGAAGTTGTACCTGTAAAAACAAGAAAATGGTGAAAACAAAGAATTCAGATATACTCACATACTAACACTCCATACACACAATATGCATGTACTAACGAATTCCTATATGCAATATTATTTATGTAAAACTTTAAAATTCTAATTGTAAAGTAGGTAAAATCAACTAGGTTGTCTACCAAATTGATGTGCACATATAATTGAGAGAGGTAATAGTGGAAGAAACAAATGCACAATATATCGTACAAAGGACTAAGAGTACAAACCTGTCTTCCGACGTGATTTAAAAACAGTAAAGAATTGACCTAATGTCTGATGGTCTAGTGTTTCATAATCTGGGACAGGCCACAGAGAAAACATGATAACCTTCAATTGAGAATGGGCTGTTTACAGAGGTAGTTAATCGTAATGTAGGGCTCTACTGTAACTTAGTTTTTTACCTTAATTTAAACATTTAGGAGCACTGTCAAAAAATTCTGAAACACAGATAATTGAAGGATTTTTAAACAGAAAGATTAATGTGGCATAGCATAACATGCTCAAAGTATTGAAAAGCATGATAAACTAAGCTAACTGGTTATTATTAATTAAACCAAGGTCTCTTGAATGCTTCTTGAATGCTTCGCTGTGAATAGCTTGCGAACATTCTAAGGGTATGCATTTTTTTCAGGAAGCGCACACCTGTAAAGTAGCAGATCTGTCAACCGCATTGCAGTTTCATATCACTGCGCCAAGTTTAACGGAATACCTTTATTCTACTGTAGCCTACTGTCCGCCACAGAATACAGATCTAACAACAAACAGAAACATGCCTGAAATCATTCAAATATATTAAATATACGTAAGTATGCCTAATTAATAACAATTTATCCATTTGATTAATATGATAATTCATTAAATAAATAACGAACGAATTATTATTAATATATTAATTAATATTTGATTTCATATTAACAAATGCACATTAATCTCATTTGAACTTTGTGTTTTGCTTTTGTTACAGCCAGCTCTCAAACTGCAACAAAAGAGGGAGATCAGACACTTTATTAGCACCAAACGCCACATCATATACATATACTAAAGAAAGCATGTTGGACTGAGCCGTTCGAAAGCCAGGGGAAGGATCAAAGCAACGCCACACAGTAACATTTAACCTGCATCCAACATCTGTCAGTTAAGTTGGACAGACAGGGGTGCCGCCAGAAATTCTGGGCCCTATGGAAACCAAAATTTCTTTGCCCCCTACAAATAGGAAAATAAAAAGGGGTCTGCTCTTCTGGGCCCTAAATCAGCCTGGGCCCTTAGAATCGTCCCAACCTTCCACCCCTTTACGGCGCCCATGTGGACACACACCCCTGCATTCTGACTTCTGTTAACATTTACATTTAGGCATTTTGGCAGACGCTTTTATCCAAAGCGACTTACATTGCTTTATCCTATACATTTTACATAGGTATTTGCAATCCTCTGGCATCGAACCCACAACCTCGCAATGCGCTTACCACTGAGCTACAGGAAAGCTACTAAACGTGTTGTTCTCTAGTTTAACATGTTCAACTTGTCAAAAAACGAGTCGCACCTATGGCTTAGTATTTCTCTGTGTTCGATACACTCCGCCAGGGTTCCTACAGATTTCAGATATTTTTTCTAACATGAATCACCTTTTCTTAACAAGGGCTCCCAGAAAAGCATGCCCACACGTCAACCAGAGAGAATGAGAGAAAGAGCACTCCCACACGTCAACCAGCCAGATCAAGAGCACACCCATCAATGTGCTTCATTCGTTATGGGAGTTCAGGTGTTTGTTTGTTCACATCATTTCGGTGATGAATGTTATGTATACGGTGGATATAAAGATGGATTTGCAGATCGTTTGAAGCCCTAAAATATACCAGACATGAACCGCACGCGGTAAGTGAAACTGTGTCATATGTTTGTTTTGTTGGCAACCAGCCAAACCAGCCAAACAACAAAACTTACAGTGAATCAACACTTATGCAGGGATAATGTGATGATGTATTATGTGCTTGTGCTTTAGTTTTGCCCACTGCACACCTCCAGAAGGGACCTCTGAAGGGTTGTTTTGGAAATAATCATGCTTTTGTATCTGTCTATTATAATGTGATCAACTGCCCTAAAGAAGAGCTTATTCACCGCCCGGAACTCAGAGGAGAGCTCACGCGCTCCCCTCTTCTGTGTGAGGTACCCTCTCACTCTCCAGAACTCCATTATGTGCTTGCTCAGTCCTAGAGGTCAACCCAGTGCCCACTCTCGTCCCAGAGCTCAGCTTTATTCCTGCTCTCATATCCCTACTGTGGCCTTATTAGCAGTGGCTGTTGGATGTATTGGGGTGGCACACACCTCCCTGAACTTCAAAAGGTCATGCTCTCCCTGCTCCATTTTGTGGTCATGAAGTCAAACTTCAGTCTCCTCAAAACGATTGTTGTTTGTAAATACTGTGTTCTTGAGTCACAGCCGCAGAGGCTGGTGAAACTGCGGGCAGCACATCACTGGTTCCCTAGTTTCCCGGATGCTTTCAATTCCATCGCCTGCATTACAATAAACCTGCCTGTTTGGGTATGCCACATTAACTCTCTGTGTCTGATATCCTGTTACAAGACCTTTATCACAGTGGAATTAATATCCAGAATTGCAAGTGTAAGTAACCAGTGTATCGATTTTCCATGAGACAACTTGCTTTGTCGCTTTACAGGCATGATTCTGAGAGGTTTACCGCAAAGTTATATAATTACAAAACAACTTAAAAATTTGTTTCCCTCAAATTATTATGTAAGCATGTTTTACTAATTCATTCCCCTGTGTTAAGTAAATTGTGCCAAAATGGAATCTACAAACATAAAATTCATACATAGCCAAGCATAACTACAAATAATTAACATTTGTTTCTGGCAAGTTCTGGGCTAGTTGGCAATTAGTTTTTGATCATTTTTAAAAAGTGAACTTTACAGGCATGTCTACATTTATACACACAAACCAACTATAAATTAAAACAATTATGAATTTCCGTATCAATATCTATAGCTCTTGCCAATGGGCCAATTTCTATGTAAATCTATGTCAGTTGACTCTAAAATTCTTTCCAATGGGTGACCGTCTGTTTTCACACACCTAGAGAAACACAACCAACAAGTTTATTCGTGGCAAAAGATAAAGTTTGAATGTTTGTGTATTGTGGATTTAATTTGAATTCACATTTTTTTTATAAAACAAAGAGAGAAACAGGTCAGGTCTACCCTTAACTTTGTAAGCAGTATTCACTGAGGCTAATATTTCACAATACAGCGTGAAAGATAAAGGAAAACTATAGCTTGTCATAAGAAAATGCTTTCTCTTTTGATCCTTGACTGCGCAATCTACTGTAGCACCCAACAGGAAAAACCTGTGGGGGGGGGGAACTTCTCTAAAAGTGAGAACAAAACAGGGAACAACCACCAATGTGACTTGGATGATAGCCATAGAGAACACAAAATAAGATATGTGGAGATGAAATTGCTCAATAGCTTCTTAACATGATACAAATTCTATGATAAAGTTGAACGTCACCGTGTAATTTTTTTTTTTTTTTAAGATAAAAACTATGTATGCTTGAAAATAAAACAACAAAAGCACGATTTTTCTAATGTTTGAACTGATTTTGGTAGGATACAAAACTGTTTGGCCTGAGAAAAGGTGAAGAATTTTAACTTTGTTAATAGCAACACAACCTGCATTGATAAAGTGTTCCAACATGCTAATTAAAAATACAATTTAAAGAATAACTTTTTTATTTCATATAATAAACCAACTGGTCACATCGGTTCTCACAGTTTGATGAAACAAAAATGAACACTTTTGATACTGTATTTATCCTGATAGTGATACATAGCAGATAGCACTTCAAAAAACAATTTAAAATAGATTTTATTATATATATATATATATAAATATATTTGCTCACAAACAGTATTTTCTAGCATTTATTTTTTGTTTTGTGAGTTGTACTGATTCTGAAGAAAAACTGAGTTTAGTAGTGTTTGAGATTACACAACTCCAGTGCACAGGAGAAACCGTGGTTGTCACAGGTGTTCAGGGTGGGATATTAAAATAGTGTCTGCAGCTGAGAGGAGCCGGTGGTCAGACCTCAGACAAACTGTTCCAGCAGAGAGATGTGACCCCCATGACCACATGCTCCTGCTTCTGTATTACATAAATCACATAAAGGGACAGGCATGATCATTTTTATTATAGGGAGATTTGAGGTAAGTTATAAAAGGTGGGCCGTTGTTTCAGATCTATTTTAATTTAGAATTAGCCTATATATTCTGAAAATACTTGCTTTTGTGTTGTTTAAGAACATGTTAACTTTTTACTTTGCATTTTTCAAGATTTGCAAACATTGCAGTTTTCCCCCAATTCATTATTCATAAAATAAAAATAAAAAAATATATTTTCATTTGGAATTTGTGAGAAATGTTGTCACTAGTTTAAAAAGGAAACAACAGCAACAAAATAGATGATTTAATTAAACACATACCTATAAATAGATTATTCAAAAACATATATTTATTCCATGGCAATATGTACTATCCTAAAGTGAGAAAACATCTCTCTGTACACTTGATCAGCAGAGCCTGACTGCAGCATGACAATATTTGCATGTCTAAATATGGCAACAAGGTGAACCCATCTTACATTTGTATGTGCTCTTGTTAAGTCTCCATTGATTTGCTGGACTTTTTTAAAGATAAAAATAGACACACAAGGGAACAGATGTGATGCTTGCAGCTCTTTAATATAGTTATTTACTTTAATTTATTATTTCTTAACCAAAACATAGATCTGAGGGAAAATATACTTAACAGATTTGACATCAAAAAAGTTTGCTTTTATGCTATGTTACTGATGTGATGAATAGTTAGCAAATGCTCACATATATTGTCTGTTGGGGATTTATTGGAGGAAATGCTTTTTGAATACCTAGTAGGGATTGTACTACCACAGTGCCCCCCTCTGGGAGTACAGGGGATTACACACATAGAGTTGTATTCTTTCTGAGGGTGTGAAGGATGATATTCATCCCATCTTTTCCATGAAAGTTACAATGATTTCTTCTGTGACAGATGCAATCTTTCTTCTCAAAGAGAAGCTATCTGGTGCTTTAATCAGCACCTTTGATATTAACCATGGAACTGGATAATTGCTATTTTCATAACCCATTGAATTCATGCTATACACAAGATATTTGGAAAAAAAAAACTTTTTAAAACGTTGTAAAACCATATTATACTCTATTCTATATACTGTACATCATATATCAAGACATCAACTATCTCCACATTCCCTATTGTGTATTGTTGACATCTTTTCTGAGAAATTCATCTCCGGCACTTTCCAATCAAATCTGAAACAAAAAATAACGATATGAAACACATCTGGATATTTTGTACAAAATTTAAAAATGAAACTGAAATTCAAATAACATTTATTTTCAAAATGTAAACAATTTCAGAAACTTATTTTGTTGGACAAACAACTAAATAAAGAATTTTAACATTTTAAGGCTAAACTGAATTTAGAATTAAGATCATTGTCAGTTGTGACAGCAAATTTTGATTCGTTTTAATCTCCTTTTGACTATGAATAAAGTGGCATTCACCAGATTACAATGTATTGGCAGGTTATTTATAAAACTAATATGAAACGTTATTATTACTATTTTAACTGCTAGAGAGACGCACAAAAGAGACGGGTTTCATTGCATATACAGCTATTCAAACGCTCTTTTTAAGCACATTATGTGTATATTCTTCTTACAGAATCCTAAACCATCACATATGTACTGCGATAACATGACTCCACTTTAAAGTACACATATGGATTGATTGCTATTGTGATGACACTAACGCAAATGCAGGTTTGGACCTTAAATAGTACCCTTACCTCAACGTACTATTAAGTCAAGGTCATTTTTTATTTATATAGCACCTTTAACAACATTAAATGCTGACCAAAGTGCTTCACAGTAAGATACTACAATGATGCAAATAAAAATACAGAAAAACGCAAATTTAAAAGAAACAACAATAAACCTTGTAAAAACAGGAACAAGAAAATGAACTCACTATGACCAACATATCCAACAAATATGAAAAGGCCTGAAAAAAGAGATACTTTTTTAAAGATGATTTAAATCCAGATAAGGAAGATGAAAACCTAACAGATTGAGGTAATGAGTTCCACAGAAATTGCTCTATCATCTTTAGATTTCAAACAAGACAAAGGGACAGTTAATAGATTTTCAGAGGAAGATCTAAGAGATCTCCAAGTGAATATGGTCAAATAACGTCTGATATAAACTCAAGCCAAACCATGGAAGGCTTTAAATACAAAAGTTAAAACCTTGTACCCAATTCTAAATTGAACTGGTAGCCAATGCTGATGTACTAAAATAGGGGTGATATGCTCCCGCTTTTTCTTTACCATTAAGAAACGGGCTGCAGCATTTTGAACCAGTTGTAAATGTGAAAGGGAAAACTGGTTGACACCAGCAAACAGAGCATTACATAATCAAGCCTTGTAGAAATGAAGGCACATTTATAACTGTCTCTACACTCAGAAATGCTGGGTTGAGCCCTTTTGGGTCATTTTGTTGGGTTATTTTCTTAGTGTTGGGTCAATTTTTGAGTAACCCAAACGCTGGGATACCAGTCGGCTCCAATTGAGTGACAGTTTAGAAAGTAAAACCCTCCCACTTCTCGACGCCTCAGACAAACTTTACCTTCGCGGGCATTTTGATCCACCTCATCTAGGAAAGCTGTTATTCGGAGAATAAAAGGTATGTTTTACAAGTTTTAATGTATAAAACTATTACTGTACATCAAAAAAATGCAAAATTATGCAAAATTCGTCTGTTTGATTTAGGATTAAAAAGTAACGTTACAATCTAGGTTTGTTGGCTTTGGATAGCTAGTCTGTAAGGTTATGCCCACATTGTTACAGCTTTTTAATCATTAACATCATCAGAGTCGTGTGAGTTATTTTTAGTTCAGTAACTTACGCATCTTGATATTAGTTTAAGGTCGAAACAAGAGAGCGTCGTGTCATAAAGCAAACATCCAGCTAATTCTTTTTTATAAATACCACTAATGTTCGGTGAGGGAACGTAGTTTTAAGAGTCTTTTAGACGAGAATGTAGTTGTTAAGAACTCAAATAAGTGATTTATATATAAACATAATACATAACGCCTCTTTGAGATTTCGTTAAGACGCTGTCGGAGGTGTGAGCTTCAGGCTGTCAGCGGTCGTGGCTCCGCTAAGAGCAGCTCTACCTCGGCCATTGCTTCGGGAATATCTTATAACGTTAGTGGTTAACCGTGCGATATAATACATTTTAGGTATATGAAACGAACAATTGTTGGTCTTTTTATTCTTCTACGTATTCCTGAGTGTTTCGAATTAATTTGTGTTAACGTTTATAATATTATTTTTTTAAGGCTGTATTTCACTTTCTGATCCCACTCTTCTTCTAGAACTGCCCAGACCTCTACGCAATACGTACAAGCACCAAAATTGGTAGGCTCATGTAACACCCTGAGTCATTAAGGAAAGTCTCTTGGGGCATATCTCTAAACCGAACAGGAAGTCCGTTATTTTTGATTTCCTGTGAAATTTGGTGATTTGTTTCAATTTCAACGCGTCGTATTTGAACGAACTCCTCCCAGAGATTTTATCCGATCAACATCATATTCATGTCATTTTCATCTTAAGGCCTCTGCGAAGCTAAATTGCCGACATCCTGACTTTGCGTCAGGAAACGTGACCCTGGCGGCCTGCCAAAGTTTAGCCTTCGCCATGGACAGGAAGGTGTTGTTACTCAGGCATAGAATGTCCAACAGGCCCCAGACTTCACACATTTGTTAAAAGACCTGGCCTGAATACAACTAGACGGTGAAATTCAGGTAAAGTTATAGCGCCACCTGCAGGAAACAGGAAGTAACATGTTTTAAACTGTGATTAACGGCTCATCGAGATTCAAACAGGTCAGCATCATATTTGGCCACTACAGACAGTGCGATATTCAGACCTTTTTGATGATACAATGAAAGATCCTTACTTTTCATACAGAGGCGTGTCCATGGCGGCCTGACAAACAGTAAGCTATAGTAACTCAGGCACACAATGTCCAACCAGCCTCACACTTCATATGCTTTATAAGAGTCCTGGTCTGAACACATATCCATGTCAGTGTTCACTTATAGTCATAGCGCCACCAGCTGGCAACAGGAAATATTGCAGGTATAAATAAATTACAAATCCTACTATAATTCGCATGAATTCATTTTATAACCTATCATTAATTTTTTTCTTTATATGGTAAAATTCAGATATAGTTATTACGCCACCAGCTGGCAACAGGAAACATCGCACTTATGAATAAATAACAAATCCTTCTTTTAGTCACCTGCATTCATTTCATCACCTATCATATACTTTTTTCTTTACATGGTAAAATTCAGATAGAGTCATTACGCCATCAGCTGGCAAAAGGAAATATGGCGGGTTTAAATAAATAACAAATCCTACTATAATTTGCATGCATCAATTTAATCACCTATAATTGACTTTTTTCTTCAAATTGTAATATTCAGATACAGCTATAGCGCCACCTGCAGGAAACAGGAAATGTCATGTTTTAAACGGTTCTTAACTGCTCATGGAGATTAAAACAGGTCAGCATCATATTTGGCTACAGTACATATCCATATCAGTGTTCACTTATAGTCATAGCGCCACCAGCTGGAAACAGGAAATATGGCACACAAAAATAAATAACAGATCCTACTTTAATTCGCCTGCATTCGTTTCATCAACTATCATTTACTTTTTTTCTGTACATGATAATATTCAGATAGAGTTATCGCGCCACCTGCAGGAAACAGGAAATGGCATGTTTTTAACTGTTTTTAACTGCTGATAGAGATTCAAACAGGTCAGCATCATATTTGGAGTGTGCACATATCCATGTCTGTTGGACTTATAGTAATAGCGCCACCAGAAGGGAAAAGGGAATGTGGCACATATAAAAAAAAACGATTCCTATTATAATTCGCCAGCATTCATTTTATCACCTACCATTTACTGTTTTCCTTACGCAATCGGGTTGCGGTGGCACTTACTTGTCTATCTACTCAATACCAAGAAAGAAACCATTTTAACCCATGCACTAGATCCACTGAGAAGTCAATTATTTTCAATGTCCACTGCACGTTCTGTTTATCTTTGCCATTTCCAGGTGTCGTACTTAAAAAACTCCTCCTAGAGCCTTAATAAGGTTAACATCATATTTGGTTAGTCTCATGTGAAAAAAACTGTGATGCTAAATGGTGTAGACATTGACCTTGAATGTTCATATGCCGGTTTAACACACACATTTGTGTCTATTCATGCTTAGTGCATGAGACCATTGTCCACTCTACTCCAAACTTACATGTTTGATTAGAGTCATGCCCCGAAAGACGTGTTAAATATGTAAATATAAACCTACTGTATTGCACCACCAACTGGCAGCAGGAAATCTTGTACGTGTACATAAATGACGGTGTTTCTATAATGTAACTCCTTGTATGCAGTAGGGCTGCAACTAACGATTATTTTAATAATCGATTAATCTGTCGATTCTTTTTTCGATTAATCGATGAATCGGATAAAAACAAAAACCAAGAAAAGCATTAATTTCCAACCCTTTATTCAAAAACAGAACTAAAATCTTTAGAAACTGCACAAACATGAGCTGTTATAATAATAATAAAATAAAAATGGACTAACACAAAAAAAATACTTAACAAAAAAAATAAATGTATGCTTTACATCTGCCAAAAATATAGACTTGTTTTTTTAAATAAAGTGCCACCTGAGCTGCCAGAACAATAAATAATTTATAAAAAATAAAGAACAATACAAATCCTGTTAAATTTTCTGATTTGTATTGTTCTTTATTTTTTATAAATTATTTATTGTCAGAAAATTTAACAGGATTTGTATGAATGTCAGAACTAGTTCTCTACACTACACTGCAGACAGACACTCGCAGATGCACACACTCGCAGACGCACACACTTTTGCAGACGCACACACTCACAAACTCTCACACTGACACACACACTCTCAAATTCACTTGAAGCTTATTCATTAAATTATTACCATCATTGTAGTAAGTGCAAGGTTCATTTATACACCACATTTTAACAAAGATGAAAAAGTGCTATAAAAGAACATTAAAATTAAATTAAAAAGTACAACGCACACAAATATATTTGTCAATAATAACCTATGTGGGACAAAGCACAGAAAAATAATTTTATTATTATTATAACAGCTCAGGTATGTTCAAGGAGCAACATGTTTGTGCAGTTTCTAAAGATTTTAGTTCTGTTTTTGAATAAAGGGTTGGAAATTAACGCTAACTTGTCATGCTTGTCAAGCTGGATAACGAGTAAACACCCGATTACAATAAGTTCCTCACTTCAAAATGGAAATAACGTAGGATTCTGTAGTGACTTACCCTGCTGTTGAACTCCCTTCCTCATAATGAAAGACTCCAACTGCAAAAATTGCTTTTCTAACTTAGTAGTTTTGTCCTGTTGTCAGTCCAAATATCAAAAAAATCTTAAATCAAGAAACATTTACTAGACACATGAAATAGCATAAGAAATTATGTCTTGTTTTCTGAAAAAACACCTAAAAATGAAGTGATTATTTGCTTAAAACAAGCAAAATTATCTGCCAATGTGCTGCGAAAAATAATGTTAATGAGATATATTTTCAAACAGAAGTTTTAAGCATCACTTAATTTTCTCAAGCCATTTTTCTTGTCTAGTAATCTTGATTTTGGATTTTTTGACATTTGGACTGGAAACGAGAAATAAATTACTAAGTAAGAAAAGCTTTTTTTAAGTGTAGCTATACATGACAACAGATTGATAAATGAATGGTTCAAAAAAGGCTAGTGAATAAAAACGTGTTTTTATTCTTGCAATGCAAAGTGCAAAGTAACTATACCACCCCTGCTTTACTACTGTTATTAACGAGCTAACGCTAACTTGTCATGCTTGTCAAGCTGGATAACGAGTAAACACCCGATTACAATAAGTTTCTCACTTCAGAATGGAAATAACATAGGATTCTGTAGTGACTTACCCTGCTGTTGAACTCCCTTCCTCATAATGAAAGACTCCAACATGTTTGCGTAAACCCCTAAGTTGGAAAAAACTAGCACTCATAACATAGTTTATGTGCTTGTTGAACTTTAACTCTGAATCGAGAACAAGACCCAAGTTCTTAACTAGAGGACACGGTGTTGACCAAAGTAGGGGAGCCAAATAAAATTACTTCAGTCTTGTTCTCATTTAACTGAAGAAAATGATTACCCATCCAGCTTTTGATGTTGTTTACACAAGCAAGCAAGACAAATATGGACTTAGACCCAGGTTTAATTGACATGTACAATTGTGTTTCATCCGCATAAATGTGATATGGGACCTTGTGAAACTCAAAAATGTAACGAAGAGGGAGCATATATAAAGCAAACAAAATTGGACCCAAGATGGAGCCCTGCGGTACCCCTCCGGTAACCAAAACAGGTGATGAATGAGACTGACCAAACTCCACAGAGAAACTCCTCGCATTAAAATAGGATTCAAACCACTCTAAGGCTGAATCACAGATACCAACCACGGTTTTTAACCTGTTTAAAAGAATGCTGTGATCTACTGTATCGAATGCCGCACTTAAGTCCAATGGTACCAAAACTGCACAATTTCCAGAATCCACAAATAATGAACAAGTCGTTTACCAATCTTAACAAGGCTAAAGTCTTGTTGCCACTGGGCACTCACCCAATTGCCCATATGGTTAATCCGCTGCTGCTTGGATCCATCTTGCGTCACTAAGTATGTAGCGTCATATTCAACCAATAAGATTTAATGTTTAGAGGTTGCATTTTCATTGGCCTGCCGTGGAAGCCTATACCTGATTGGTTGACAACTTGTGACAGTTTACAATCCCAGAAAAGACAGGTGGATCTCTCGAGAGCAGAGTACCAAAGGATGCGTGAACGCACGGCAGGCATTTTGAGTGTGAACACACTCACTGAGCGACCTTAGAAGGTTGTAGCCCCCGAATAGGGACACAGCTACAGATTGTGTCTTGTGTTTGCCCTTCTCCCAGAGACTTCTCTTGCAGTGTCTCATTTCATAAGGCTTCGTCCTCCAGAGGTCTGGCTGCAACGTCATCGAGGCTGTCTGGTTTCATAAAATCAGGTAATTCTAAGTTGAGAATCCTCCGTATATCACATCATTTAGAGGATGACACCTCTTCAGGACACAAGGACGCAGCCTTACGAAATGAGACACAGCTTCTCTCTACCGCATATGTGAGATAACCACATGTGACACACTGGCGCAGAGTAGGCAGTGTCTTGACCGCTGAACGAATAAAATTAATACAATTACACATCGTAAAATATCCCCATCTCTCTACGATGCGCATCGTAACATTTTTTGCATCGTGAAATATCGTGATACGAATCGTTACACCCCTAGCAATTGGAACAACATAAGGCAACAAAAAGCATGATTGAACGAAAAACGGTCTCATATAGCCTACCACAGTATACAAAGCTAAGTTTTTTTTTTTAATTAGAAGAGAGATCAGAACTGATCGGTCAGGTATTGATGGAAGAGATGTGTTTTCAGCCGATTCTTAAAGATGGCTACAGAATCTGCTGATCTTGTAGCAGCGGGAAGATCATTCCGCAGATGTGGAACCGACCCAGAGAACGTACGTGAGAGATTTTTTACCATTTTGGGATGGTACCACAAGACATCGTTTGTTTTCAGGGCGTGGGGATCTGGTGGGTACTGCATTAGCGAGTGAACATAAGGGGGTGTCAAATCAGTGGTGGTTTTGTAGGCCAAGAGCAGAGTCTTGGATTTGATGAGCGACTATAGGGAGCCAATGTATCTTAATGAAGCGAGGAGAGACATGTGCTCTCTTCGGTTCATTGAAGACCACTCTTGCCGCTGCATTCTGGATCATCTGTAGAGGTTTGGTCTAATTGCACATTGCGGTAGAAAAAGAGCTTTTACTAGGACTAGCATAGCATGCTCAGATAGGAAAGGTCTAATTTTCCTAATATTCTATAGGATGAATGCAGAGAAACCCCCTATGCCTGCCTTCTGCACTGAAGTTTCAATGAAGTTGTTGCTCTTCCGAAATGTTGAGTGTCTATTGGCCACAACGCTGAAGAAAATCTTACCTTCCACATTCAAGAGGCTAATTTGACGAATCTGTTTGCTATGGTATGGTATTTTTGGCAGAGATACCACTATTTGAAAATCTGGAATCTAAAGGTGCAACAAAAATCCAAATATTGTGAAAATCCCCTTTATAGTTTTCCATCAGAGGCGCTGTCGCAGGACCTTGCTAAGAAGAAACAGTTTACTGCGGTAATGATGTTTGGGGTAGTAGATGAACCAGAAGGCGGATATTTTAAGCTTTTTATAGATACCAAACTTGAGTGTGCTATTCCCAAAGAGCGGGCAGCAGTGAGCGAAGTTTGTAGGCGAGTCGTTATTAATTTAAAGTGCCTTTGGGGTCAAAATCATCCGATCTACATGCATATAATGCAAAATAAGGACATTTTGAGGTTTTATTATATTGTAGCCAAGCAATTTACACATAGAAGTAAATAAGTCTCTTGAAATGTTTTTGTCTCATTTTATACCGTTTTCTTTGATTCAATGTATGTAATTTTGGCCTTTCCCACAGACTGCTCGGCTAACTTCAGAGAGTGTAATGAGTGGAAAAATTGCATAAAATGTAAATACTTTTTGAATGTTCCTATTGCCTTCAAAATGTAATTTGATTAGAAAAGTAATGTTGGTCATTTATATTCTATGTTCATAATAATATAATAATAAAAACATAATAATAAAGCCTTTTGCACGTGTTCCTAAAACTGTTCCACCCTGTCATCATGGGTTAAACAGCCCTTTAAAGCCCCAGTGAAATGAAAATGAAAATTCTTCTCCTTTGTCAAAAATATCTATATGTTCGCCTTAAGCAGTGGCGAAGCTAAAGTTTTATATATGGGGTGGCCATGGCTTCTTCAGGGGACCACAGACCATGACAGAAAATGTGTGTAACCCTGAGCTGGCATTAAATTATAAATAAATAAATCCTAGAAATGCTCATTAGACAAATTTTCTTCCCAGAGTTTGTCACAAATGAAGAAAACGAATGTAATGAGATTAAAGGAGCACTATGGGATATTTAGGAGGATATATTGACAGAAATGCAATAAAATATACAAAACTATTTCTTCAGAGCTGTATTAAGACCTTACGTAAAGAACAGTTATGTTTGTATTACCTTACACTAAAAAAAATCCTGTAAAATTTACAGTAAACTACTGGCAGCAGGGTTGCCAGCCAGTTACTGTAAATTGTACAGCCACAGTACTGTAATTTAATTTACAGCCATTTACTGTAATTGCAGAATACAGGAAAAACTGTAATTTTGAATAGCAACAGTATAATGCTGTATTTTTTTACAGCAAATTGCTTGATTTTAATTTACTTTATTTAGAAGAAATGCATAAATCACTGTATATCCAGTACGTTTTGCATACTGGATATACAGTGTTTATTTTTTTTTAATTGATACAAAAATACATTACAGACAAATTGTGTACGTTGTTGTACATGAAATAATTTTATTCAGTAACAACTTCATAGTATCCAACATGGCTCTTTAAACATTCATGTTTAAACAACACATTAACCAACATTACCATCATGAAACAACATTGCAAAACAAGGCCCAAGTGAGTCTGTAAAACGGTCCACATCTTGATCCATCAGAGCACAACAAGTAGCTGGAACTATGGAAACGAAACAAGAGAATAATGTTAGATATTCAATTTATAGTCAGAGAAAAACAGAGGACAACATATACAGTCAGAGAATAATAAAATGATGTAATTCAATGATGAGTTCTGTGTGTGTGTGTGTGTGTATGTGTGTGTGCGTGTGTCTGTGTGTGTGTGCTTCTTACTTTTCATCGATTACACTGAATATTCATCATTGTGTTTTGAACAGCGGCGACATGTGGGTTCACTGCAACCTGTTTCTTCTGTATCCTGGCATTTTAGATGACGCTTCTTGTTCCACTCTCTGGATTAATATCTACAAAGAGTCAGGAAAAACTAAATGTTATATATTAAATGTACAAAATATATTATATTAAAACACATGAATTAAATCATCAGCTTGCTAGTGTTAAATAGGGGAGACTTCTAAATAATTTGCCCAAAAAAATTGCATCTCTCGTTGAGAAATATTGTTTTAAAGGTCTTAACAGGTATATAACATTAACATATCTATAAAAAGCAGGTAAGGAAGTTGTTCAAATAATACCTTTCATTGGACTCCAAGTACACGCTGCCCCATCCTGGTACTCAAGATTGAATATGTAACACGCTATGAACAGAGTGGGAAGGCCAGACATGAAGCTGTGCTGAGCACCGTCACACACAACCTGACCTTCAGTAGTCAGTATCCAGTGGACTGCATGGCAAAGTGTCTCCTAAAACAAACAATTATACATGTGACAATAGTAATAGTTAATAGTGACTATACAATTATCTTTAAGCATTTTACATTTAAACTACATTTTAGTATAAGTGACTCTACAAACAAACTCTAAGCAAATTAAACAGAGTAACTTACACTTAAAACCGTACTTATACAGAAATGTAATCCAACTAACGTTAGGGATGTCACGGTCAAGAAATTGTCACTAGTATTTTGTAACGGGTCTCACTCCCACCCTCCAACGGTCCTATTTGGGAGACAGGCCTGCTATACAATGAGGGTGTCGCTAACGTCTTTTGCTCAAGCTCTCAGCTGGCCTCCGATACATAAACTGTATATCTAGATGGTTACGTACATTAATCACTTTACCGGGCTATCCTCCGTGAACATCGACTTACCTCAAGCTATGGTGACTCATTTTAATTTGGGCGCTCGATTTAACGGATGACTGCATTTGCAAATTTGAATTACACCACAAAATAATCACGAGCGAGTGTGGTATCCCAACTGTCGAAGCATGTAACTTTTACCGAGTCTACGGCGGGCGCGATGTTCAACATTAAAAAAAACAACCGTCAACTTACTAATACAATGAACTGTAGCTCGTCACATACCGCCTTCACTCCTGGTGTGAACAAAAACTCTAAATAACATTCACAACTTCTGTCCTCAGGTGCTATAGCGACGGAGAATGTTTGAAATCTTACCGCGACGGCGCTGCTGAAACCCTGCAAGACTCCTTCGGTCCCCGCGGATGGAGGTTGAATCCGGGGTTAGCAATATGAACCGCGAATTTAGATACCTCTATATAAAGTTACCAGCATGATAGTTACCAAATATGGAAAAAAATACGTAATAAGTTACTTTCCACAGGTGTGAATCATTCATTTTGCGCACTACCCCAATCTCGACTGTTGAAGATCATCCCGCCATTGTAGATTTGAAATTTACAGCAATATTCTGAACATTGAGTTAATCCGTCACGTGACCCCAGAATGCATTGCACTTTACAGCAATATTCTGTATTATTTAAAATACAGTCAGCTTCTGTAAAATAACGCTGTAGTTTTTACAGCAATTCGTTACAGTGTAGAATAAGCTATTTCTATCTACATACAGAGTGCGCCTATATAAATAGAATTCGCGATGTTATGCCGCCATATTTTGTACATTAGACCTAATCGGACAAACAACTCTACAAAGCGTGTTTCCCTTTACACTGTTGTACGTGGTCCAGTTGTCCCTGACAGAAAACGTCTACTAACTAACTGCTTTAACAGCGTGGCTATTTACAGTTAGCTAGCTCTGCCCTAAAACATGCTGTGTAATGCAAACATGAAATGCTTAGTGTTGCAGGCCCCGGTTTCAGATACTTTTCTCACAGATTACTATACTCTGTAAATACAGGAGAAAATAATGAGAACCAGAAGTTTCGTCTGTTCTCTCACAGCTCTTCTCTTAGTGTGTTTATTTGATGACAGAAACATCAATTACAGTTGAAAGAAAAAGTATGTGAACCCTTAGGGCTTACTTGGATGTTGGTGTGCTGTGCCTTTTGTTCTCCACACATAGCGTTGTGTGCTCTTTCCAAACAACTCAATTTTGGTTTCATCTGCCCACAGAATGTTTTGCCAGTAGTGCTGTGGAACATCCAGGTGCTCTTTTGCAAACTTCAAACGTGCTGCAATGTTTTTTTTGGACAGCAGTGGCTTCCTCCGTGGTGTCCTCCTATGAAGTCCATTCTTGTTTAATGTTTTCCTTATTGTAGATTTGTCAACAAAAATGTTTGCATGTGCCAGAGATTTCTGTAAGTGTTTAGCTGACACTCTAGGATTCTTCTTCACCTCATTGAGCATTCTGCGCTGTACTCTTGCAGTCATCTTTACAGGACGACCACGCCTAGGGAGTGTAGCAACAGTGCTGAACTTTCTCCATTTGTAGACAATCTGTCTTACCGTGGACACATGGACATCAAGGCTTTTAGATATACTTTTGTAGCCCTTACCAGCTTTATGTAAGTCAACAATTCTTGATCGTAGGTCTTCTGAGAGCTCTTTTGTGCGAGGCATGGTTCACATCAGACAACGCTTCTTCAGAACAGCAAACTCAAAACTGGTGTGTGTTTTTTATTTAATCAACACATCCAATCTCATCACATTGATTGGACCTCAGGTTGGCTGACTCCTGGCTCCAATTAGCTCTTGGAGAAGTCATTAGCCTAGGGTTTCACATACTTTTTCCACCCTGCACTATGAATGTTTACATGTTGTGTTCAATAAAAACATGAAAACGTATAATGTTTGTGCGGTATTAGTTTAAGCAGACTGTGTTTCTCTACTGTTGTGACTTAGATGAAGATCAGAACACATTTTATGACCAATTTATGAAGAAATCCAAGTAAGCCCAAAGGGTTCACATACTTTTTCTTTCAACTGTATTCAGTTATCATTCTGTTTTGTGGAACATATGTGAAATAATTTGTTCAGGGCATTACTAAAATAAAAAAAAATCTTTAAAATGACACTAATTTGAATAAATTAAATTTCAAAAGGTTTAAGGATTTTGCAAGGTGTATGTAAACTTTCGACCACTGTGTATATTCCATATGATATCATAAAAGAAATGATGACAATGAAAACCACACACTCTTTGACTTTTTTTTTTTTTAATATCAGAATCAGAAAGAGCTTTATTGCGGAGTATATATGTTTGCACATACAAGGAATTTGTTTGACAGGAGCATCCAGCACACAGAAACAGCAAGAACAGTACACAGAGACCATAACACAATAGAATACAGAGTACACAGATGATTTATATAAGGTTATTTATATGATTATATAACTGTTTTATCAAACTTTGTGGTAGGTTGAACTTCTTCAGCTGATGTAAGAAGTACATCCCCTGCTAGGTTTTTTTTAGCAATAGAGCCAATGTGATTGTCCCACTTCAGGTCCTGAGAATGGTGGTGCCCAGGAACCTGAATGACTCTACTGCTGCCACAGTGCTGTTCATGATCCAGATAATGCCCGCAACATATTGTGTTATATATATATTGCATATTCCGCAACCTTCAGCGGAATACAGGAATGGAGACTCGAGGCTGCTATATTATTGGCTGAGGTGCCTCACGTGATCCATATAAGCCGTTATGGTTTCTCCAATTGTACTAAAGACCCTATAATAACCAGTGTTGGGAGTAATGAGTTACAAAAGTAATGTATTACAGTAACATATTACGTTTTGCTGTAACACAGTAGTGTAAGGCATTACTAATCAATTTTCAGTAATATTTTACTCGGTACATGTTCGGGAAAGCTTGCGTTACGACAAACTTTTTGCCCGCGAGACATTAACAACTCAAAAATCCTGCAAGTAAATTCTAGGATCCTGTTCGTGAATAGGCGCGTGTGGTGTCATTCATCTCCCTCTGGCTGACATGATTTCAGTCTCTGAGCTAAAAGTCTGAGGCTATTGGCCCCGCCCGGTGCGCTGGAATCCTAGCGCCAGTGTTGCCAGGGTCACGGATTTCCCGCACAATTGGGCTGTTTTGAAAATGTAGTTGTGGGAAAAGTTATGCAGCCTCATTTTGCGGGTTTTTGGGCTACTTTCATAATGTACTGCGGCCGCCAAAATGTTAATTTATATTCTAAGGATAAATGTTAACTGATGAGATTCTTAATGTGTATTCATACTCAGATGAATACCTGGCAACTCCAGGATCGGACCCCTTCTCATAAGTGTGGGCAACGAGTCTGACCGGCAGGCTACAGTTCAGGGCAAGGGACGCGGGAGCTCAGCTCAACCAAACAGTAAAGTATAGCGGTGGTATTAGGCAATGCATCCAAATGATGTTTTTACCAATGTTTCGTCAGGTGCATGTCACGTTGCACAATGACAGAAATCTTGCGTGAGTGTACAACTCTTGATTCTTCCGGCTGCAAAATATCACGTTTGAGTAGCGCTATACGCAGTCTAGAACAACTAAAACATTGACGTGTTAGATTCCTATACATACAGAAAACGTATAATGATTATATCGATCAACATGGTTAATCTTAAATCTTGCATCTTAAAAATGCATCTAATTCACTATACAAATATAATATCATGTAATTCATAAAACTTTTTTTATTTTACATCATCCATAAACATGATTTCTCATTTCCGTCTGATTGATTATTAGCGATGGAGTTGAAGATGACAGTTCCCATTATTCAATGCCCCTTCACAACTACGCTGTGGTTGTTGTTTTAACAATATGCTTTAAATGTGTGCACTTAGTGGCGGAATTTACATACAGTACTACGCCATGAATTGTAGATAATCAGATCCAAAGTAACTAACCAGATACTTGAGTAGTTTTTCAATGCATACTTTTTTAACTCACATTTTTATCTTGGCTTGACAGAGCCAACATACTGTTCTTTCTTCTAAGCTTATTATTATAATTATTATGTTGGCTTGACAAATAATGGCCATATAAGGCGTTATAACTGTCCCATGTTGAATATCTTCGCAGTACAACCACTTAGAGACAAGGGGGTGGGCTCATTTGACTAAGGCAACCAATCAGTATCCCTGAAACTTCATTAAGCTACGAAGCCACGCAACCATTTAACAAGACCTATAATTCTACATGAGAAAATCGTAGAGACATGGGGGTTGGTTCGTTTCACTTAGGGCTTGACGCATCATCAACTGACAGATGCTAAGCCACGCCCATAGCAACCACACAGGTTAGCCTAGCAACCGTTTTGTAATACCTGTATCTCTGCATCAGAACATCATAGAGACACAGGGGTTGGTTCGTTTCACTCATAGCTTAGAGTATCATCAACTGACAGATGCTAAGCCATGCCCATAGCAACCAAACAGGTTCGCCTAGCAACCGTATTGCAAAACCTGTATCTCTGCATCAGAACATCATAGAGGCACAGGGGTTGGTTTGTTTCACTTATGAATTGTAGTATCATACTAGCAGCATGCTAATTTTGCTAGCGGACATGCTTATTATGCTAACAATATACTAAGTCCGGTTTTTACACACTGGGGTCACATAATTTTTTCTATCATGTTAGAAAAAGTTTACCAATAAAACCTTTCAAACTCTTCAGGACAGGCTTTGTCAAGCCAACATAAAGTTTGTACTTGAACTTTACAATCTATTCCTCTAGTTATTTGTACTTTTTAGAGTAAAGATTTTCGCATTTGTATAAAAGTTAATTTGTGGTATTTAAAATTCCATAGTTTTCTCAAGTATATCTCAAAGTAATCTCATTAGAGAAAACAAAATTAAAATGTATTTTCACAGCAAATAGATTTTCTCTAATGAGAGTACTTTGAGCAATATTTAACAATACTGTGGAACATTAAATGTCACAAATTCACCTGACGGTCAGGGATGGGAATTGATAAGAATTTAACGATTCTGATTCCATTATCGATATTGCTTATCGATTCGATTCCTTATCGATTCTCTTATCGATTCTCATTGGGTGAGGGAATAAGTACAAATTTGTTTGTTTGTATTAACTCGATTTAATATCTGATAAGAACACAGCACATACTCAGAGTATACACAAATTATGTGTAGCAACCTCAGAACAAACCTAAAAGTAGGCTACAAAGTAAAGTCCAGGGACCTATAGAATTTTTCACATTCATCATTGGTCCAGACAAAAAATAAAATAAAACTGCCATTTAAGTCCCATAAAAACTAAAAACACAGACTAAACAGTCAAGGAAGAGCTTGTGACAATGACAATGGAGATTATTATTCATATAGTAAAAGTTTAAACAATGAAATGGCGCTCAAATGAGCTAAATAGAGAAGTTACCTTCGGCATTAATAGCAGATGACGTCTCGTTTGCTCCGCTGCTGCTTGACTCACTTGTTGTTGCTGTGTCGCTAAGTAGTAGTGTATCAAACACGCGACAGTCCTGAAAAATGAATTGCGTGCTGTGTGGCCAAATGTTTCTGCATATTGGAGGTAGTTCCTCCCTTTGCCAAAATTAAACTGTTACAGTTGTTGCAAATGACCGCATTTGCGTCTTTTCTAGTGAAATATAACCACGCTTTAGATCGCTTCTGCCTCGATGACATGTTTGCTGCGTAACCAAAACAACGCAGCGCGTGTGTGACGTCATGATGATGACACATTTGCAACGAGCGGAACCGATAAGCGGAATCGTTAAGCAGATACGCTAACGGTTCCAAGGAATCGATTCACTGGGCACCGGTTCTAAAGAAGAACCGGTTCTCGGTTCCCATCCCTACTGATGGTCTATTTACAAGTTTTTAGTTTTCAGGAGTTTGTCTGTAAAAAAATAATAATTTTGGCTTCCAGCTGGTTTGAAATACTTTCCTTTGTAAATAGCCCTTCAATACAAAGGCATTGCACTAGCCTGTGCTATACTGAGCAGCATTGATAAAGGCCATATGAACAATTAAAGGAGTGATGAATTAAAATCACAATTTCAACCCAAGCTTTTGTTAAATAAGAGGGAATCATATTCACGTGAACATCATGTAAGTGTCAGAACTGAAAATGCCTTTGTTACTGAGATTACATCTGGTATTGACACCGGGCCCAGCGAACGGCAGGTTCTGGAATGCAACTATCTATGACGACATTGATAGGTTGAACACCAACTCCACACAAAAATATCAACGACTACTTCTCTAGCCCCTCCAACTGGTTCGCGCATGACAATTCTGAAGTATCTAAATATTGTGCCACCCCTGGTTGTGGAAGAGCACTCACTGCATAACCTTACTTCGGATTCCGATAATAATAATGCAGGGTTAAATTTCATTTTTAAAGACATTCCATCTCATGTGGTAAAAACATGGAGCGTTTGTTCGTTTCATTTCTCTGAGGATTCCTTCGTGAACAAGGCAGAGATCAATACTGGATTTGTGGAATAACAAAAATTTAAAAGCAGTGCTGTGTCGTGAATATTGGATCCCATAGGAATGGTGCAGCAATCTTATGTGAGTAAAACATTTTTGTACTTTGCGTCACTATTGCTTTGTTAGAGATCACTTGATGTGCCCTGAGCACTGTTCACTCGAGATTAGTATTACCTGGGGACCTCTAGTCATTTGTATTAATTGCAGAGGTTTTCTGTGATCATAAGTCAGTGCGAATCGGAATCTCTGTGATTTGGTTGGCTCATATATAATTTTTCAAGGTTTTATCCACCATTTGTGAATAAGGAGGTTTTGAAGTGTTTTGGTATTATTTCGGGTGCTGGGTGATATCCATAAATTACCGGGAGTCTCCCGTTTGTTTATTTATTATGAAAGCTCTCGTAACATTTGAGACCCGCGATTGCGGTGATCTTTTGTCCGGTTTCGGGTTCACCCGTCTCAAATGCTGACAGATTCCTCACAAATGTCCTTTAGTCTTCTACAGATGGAAATTTGAGAAAAAACTATTGAACTATTCCTTTAGAACACTTGCCTCCTGAGTCAAGCCCAGCAGCAGCAGCGTACAAAACATCCCTCATGTCTGTCTCACACTAACACACTTCACTTTATGAGACGACCTCTGCCAATGCTTGCAGAGAAGGACAGCCATTAAGCGAGTCAATGGACGGAGATGGTAAAATATAAACACAGAGATGGCTGGGAAATCTCAAAATGCCTGCTGCTGCAAAAAATATATAAATATGTGTAAACGTACTTGGGGTGGTTATATAAGGTTTGTGTGTGTATTTGGAATGAACATTTATTATATTTTACCGAAGCATGTTGATCAACATGTTTACACAGTTACGCTTCAGTTAGCAGAGACATGCGCACACGAAACACAAGATAAACTCCTGCCTCAGCGCAGCCACTTCCTGCATCCAGAAATACTGCAGGCGAGGGAAAGAAAGTGAGTTACAGTTTCCTGTCTCCTGGTATTTTGAAAGTCAAAAGTTCATAGATGGAGCACTTGTGACCTTCAGCAGGACTGGCACACTGAAGCCATGTCGGACATGACCTCTAAACACCAATCTGTATTGGCAAAAAAAACCACATAGACATACTTGCTTACTACTGTAGATAGAAAAGAGGTAGTTTACACAGATATAAAAACAATGAAACTGAAGGCCTCATGAAATCAATAACACAGATTGATTTTTAAAAACCACTTGTTAGATGTTATAAAATATATCGTAGCATTTACTTTTCAATTATATTTAGACAACTTATTTTACTGTGGAAAAGAGTATTGATAATAGGATGCGGGTTATTAATCACATTACTTTTAGATTTTTGGTATACATGATACGTTGAATATACAATAAATTAAAAAAATTGCATTTACATTAATGTGATGATTTTTTTTTTACTCCCGAAGATGTTCTTACGTTTTGACTTTAGAATGTAAAGATCCTAAAAAATATACACATGTATACATACATTGTATGCCCATGCAGTACGCCTACACAAACAAACACACACACCCAAACACAAACACACACACATCACTGAGACCATTTTAAAAGCACACAATTTCTAAAACATTTACTTGAACAATTCTAAAACATTCAGCTCAGGCATTGGTCAGCCGAGGTTCTTCTTTTATCTTGGCAGCATTTGAATCTATGCTGCCCAGCCAAACAGCCTTCCTCACCTCATATAATAAATGACGCCCGACAGGCTCGATCCATCCAAAAGGTGCTTTAGATTTTCAGCAGCAGCGCTGAAAAACACCCCAACCTAATGTGTTGATTTAGAAAGCCCTCGGGGCTGATATTATTTTACCCTCCAGCTCGTGGAGGAAGGAGACAGTCTAAAACAATCTTTGGCAGATCTCACAGCGTTTAACTCACAGTTGGACTGTTAAGGGCTGCTGTTGGAAAGGCATTACAAGCACTGACATGTGTGTTTTATGAAAGGGAGACTTTTCTATCCACTGGGAGAATATAAAAGAAAAACTTTTGCCTGTTGCTTGTTTTGAAACAGCATTCGTTCTAGTTTTAGAAGATATATTATTTGATGAATTATTATGAAACTAATGAAACACAATAATGTTTTTATAAAATGAAATGATTTGCACAAAATTAATTTCTATCATAGCATTTATTTTCTCTAGAAATTCACAAGGACTCAGTGTCTTTTTATTTTTCAAAAAATGAAGGCCATGACTATTGAATATGATTATTACAGAACATGTAAAATAAGTTTCACTAGAAGGAGTAGAAATAACAGGTGTGAGAAATTACAGACTCCACTCCAAGACAGTGAACAAGCTCACCCACAAAAAGACTTAATTATCATAAAGACAATTAAAGCAACATGGGCTCAACACTTAAAATAATATTCAACCTGGTCGTATAGGAAACACGTACCTCTGTACACTTTTTGCAGCGCCACAAAATATGTACTCTCAGGAAGATATAGCAACCCGGTATCACAATTTCCAACAACAGTAACATCACCATTTAATAGTATATTGGAAAGCAGGCCTTATGATTTTGAATTTAATCAGATGTCGTGTTTTGTGTACATTTATTATTTCATTTGCACATCTTAGCCATATTTGAGTACGAAAACCTGACCCGCCCCTAATCCTAGCAGTTTGTATATTTTACAGTATAAAACACAACTATAAATTAAACATCAATGGGATTATTTCTGAATTTCAGAAATTTCTAAATACTCCAGTGACTTTTACAAAAAAAATGTATACCTCTAATTACTCCCGGGGACAGTTTATGCCTTTCCATCACACTTTCACATCACTCCAGTCCTTAAATCCCTACACTGGTTGCCGGTTTGTCAGAGAATAGACTTTAAAAATTCTCCTATTTGTATATAAATCCCTACACAACATAGCCCCTCTCAGCCTCTCTGAACTTCTTCATCTCTACACCCCATCCAGAAGCCTACGATCCTGTGACCAGGCATTGTTGGTAGTCCCTCGTGCTAGGCTTAAGCATAGAGGTGAACGTGCATTTGCAGTGGCAGGACCTTGAATGCCCTGCCTCTAGAAATTAGAACAGCCCCTTCTCTGTGTGTTTTTAAGTCTCTGCTTAAAACATATTTATTTTCCTTAGTGTATTTACTCCTGTGATTTGGCTATTTTAAATTTTTTATTGAGTTGTATTAAATTGTTGACTACAATTATATACCCAATTTTAACAGGGTTGTATTAAATTTGTTTATGATCTGTTTTCGTATATGTAGTATAAATCTTTTCACCAGTAAAGAACTTTGGTCAGCCTGGTGACTGTTGTAACTGTGCTAAACAAATAAAATGAACTTCAACTTGAACTTTCCGAACTTGTTGCAAATTAAATTTATTAGAATAACTTTTATAACACAAAACTTTATAAGAGTTTTGTGACGAACCTATTGTACTCAAAATCCAAGTCGCCAGGTACTGATGGGTTGGAATCAGAATTTTATTAGCAGTTTTTATAGGATTTGGCACCATTTCTTTTAGAGGTTTTTGTTGAAAGTTTTAAGAAACAATGTCTTCCACCTATTTTAACACAAGGGGTGATTAAACTAATTCCCAAACCTAAAAAAGATAAATATCTTATTTACAAATGGCGTTCTATTTGCTTATCAAATAATTTTTATTTAATTTTATCTTAAAGGTTAAAATCAATATTGAATTCTATAATTGATGAATCAAAGTCGGGCTTTATGAAAAATCGGCATATATTGAATAATATTAGACTTGTTTTGGACATTTTAAATTATTCAGAATTGGTAATGATGATGGTTTCATAGTATTTTTAGTAGTGGTGGGCCGTTAACGGCGTTAACGTGCTGCGTTAACGTGAGACTCTTATCGCGCGATAAAAAAAATGTTGCCGTTAATCTATTCTCAAAGTTGGGTTGGGAGCTGGGTCTATACTACGCAAGCTATGATGACTTTCACATTGATATTTTAGCGCGGATGTATACCTAGCTGAATTGCACTGTACCTGAGATTTTTCAACTCGCGTGATTCGCGTAATTCGCGTCATTCGCGGCGCCTCATCATCTCATGACCAGGGCTTCATTCGCGCGTCTCGTGCCGCAAGTAGGTCTATTGGCTCTTTGCATTAACACATAAATCACTCGCACTTGACGTGCCATTTGCGTTTGGTCTGAACACAACATAACGTTACTGTGAAATTATCACATCAAACGTGACGTGCTGACATGGATGCAGCTTTGAAGCCGCCGGGTTGCTTCAGGGAAAATTTATTTTTAAAAAGCTTTCCAATGGAAACATCGACAAGACTGACGGTTTTGCACCTTGTGCAATGCGAAATTGGTTTAAAAAAAAACTTTCTCTCAACAGGTAGTGGTCTAGCTTTAGTTAAAACCAGTAACTTTGTATTGAGATCTAATGTATTATGGCTCCTGTATGACATATCGCTTGTTGCTCCCTAACTCTTTGTAAATTGCTTTGGATTAAAGCGTCTGCTAAATGACTAAATGTAAATGTAGCTCTTCCAGTCTCAAGTACCACCTAAACGCAAAGCATCTCTTAGCTAATGCGGAAGTAAACACAAGTACATCTTATTGAACATAATTTATTTTCATCACCAATTATCATAGTAGAACATCTTTCTCAAGCAGTTTGTGATGCATTTTGGAAACAGGAGATGAGCCCCTGGTCTAATGCGCCACCTGGCTTGAGATACCCGTTCTCAAAGACTTACTTTTAGTCATTTATTTGGGTAGCACACATTCTGAATGCCTTCGGCAGAATTCAAATAACCATTTTAATCTAGATTAATCTAGATTAATTTCAAGATTAAAAAAAATAATCTATGCCCACCACTAATTTTTTGACTTTTATAAGCCTTTGACTCTTTTGAACATAACTTCATCTTTGATGACCTTAATAAATTTGGATTATGAAGTTTTTTTTCTAATGCGATCAAAACCCTGTATGAAAATGGTAATTGCTGCATTAAATGGTACTTCCCCCACATTTTCAGTCCCTAGAGGTATTAGGCAGGGATGTCCTGTGTCACCATATATTGTTCTATTAATAAGTCAGCTTCTCTCCTCGCATATTAATTCAAGTCCAATGAAAGGCATTATGTTGTTGATAGAGATTTAAGGTAATTAGCCGATGACACAACACTAAGGGGCGTTTTCAGAAACATACAAAAAAACATTACTGGTGGGCATCTTGAGACAAAACAATCACACTGTTATATTTTAAGACATCTCAGTGCAAATTGTTTTCGATTAAGACAACTCTAACATACAAGTTAGTGTGGGACTACTGTAGGTTTATGCCCTGTCCGGGAAACATGCCTGCATGCCCCCCTAAGTGTTGTAGTACTCAAGACCGACCTTGGTCTCGAGACCGGTCTCAAGACCATTTTTTGATGCTCTTGGTCTTGTCTCGACCTCAACTGTCTTTGATCTCTGTCTTTTCTTGGTCTCAGAATTAGTGTTCTTGCGATTTTATTTCAAAACGGGTCAACAACTGTGGGAATTACACTAAATTGCTGATGCATTGTCGGATTTATGTGTTAATATCATTCATGTGATTGGATGTAAAACTTCGGGCTTTAAAATGATTCAGCACTCGTTCCGTATTAGATTGTTCTGTTACTGTTACTCTTGCTGGTAATAGAATGGGGGAAAGGAATCTGTCAACAAAATGAATACACACAAAGGCCCACAATATCCGAGATGTGATTGCAAAACATATCTTGTTTTTTATTTAATAACATCTGATGTGATTTTGATTTTGTTTAATTAAGTGACTTAAGTTTTAGACAGATTTAAATACAAGTTGTTTTTTCTAATTTGGCTAGTGCCAAACAAGTCTGGAACAAATCTGAACTTTTGTGCATTTCTGAGCATCACACAGCTATTTTGCTATTAGTTAGATACATGAAAGGTCACTGAGTTAAATTTATCTGGGGTATTTACTGTTATTTATGTTTAGTTGTACAACAATGCGGATATTTTTACCCCCCCCAAAATGTTTATATGTTACAGTAGGTGGGTGTTAAATCATGCAACATAAAACATCCTATACATACATTTCTTCGCAATAAATCTCCAAAGTTACTTCTATTACTATTTTATTACGACTTTTTTGTGTTTTGTGGATCACAAAATGAATTTCCGAAGATCACTGAATTTAGGGAATGCTGGTCTTGGTCTCGATTCAATCTCAGCCTGCCTTGGTGTTACTTGGTCTTGGCCCCTCTGGTCTTGGTCTCTGTTTTGGTGGTCCCTACTACAACACTAACAACACTCTCTTGTCATGATTTTGCCTCATCATGTCATGTCTTTCTTGGTCTGGTGGCAGAATCATGACAGAGCCTCAGGTTTTGTGTGGAGAGAGCATGTTATTGTTTGTCATGACATAACATGTGCTCTCTCCGGTTTCGTCTTTGGCCCCGGTCCTCTCGTTTCCTCCTTTAGCTTTCCATTAGTGTTTCATTCCCCACACCTGCCTAGTGTTAATTTACCCCTTGTAAGTCTCCCTATATAATGCCCTCATGTCTGCTGTCCTGTGCTTGTTTGTACTGCGTTCACAGCCTGTGTTGGCTATTCTGCTGTTTTGGGCCATATTGCATTTGGGCCTTGCCTTGCGGGAATTACGTTGCCCTGAATCTCCTCGCCTGTGGGATTACCCTGACTCATCTGCTTGTTATCTTGTAAGTGCTCTATGTTAAGTGACGTTTATTTAGTTTGATTCGTGTTATTACTGTAAGTCTAGTTATCCTGTTCCCTTGTTTTTTCCCCCGTGTGGGAAGTGTTAATTTTCAGTTTGTTTAATAAGTCTTGCCCGTGTTTTACCCAATCGTGGGGTTTGTTTTGTATTAGTCTACATAAAGTACTTGTCTTTGTACACCGCTGCCTACAATTGTGCTCTTCCCTCCTTGTCATCCCCTGGTCGTGACATCTTTGTTCAGAATGAAAGCCAGTTTTCTGCTGCTATAGATTTGGTCAACAAATTTTCAAGGGCATCTGGTGTGTATTTGAAATTGAGTAAATGCGAGTTTATGGCCATCAAAGACTTCTTACTGTGATATTCCCATAGAAAAATAAATTCTGTATTTAGGATTAATTATCAGTAGAGATCAACATAGAAGATGTTTGCTAAATTTTGATACTATAATTGAAAAACTAAAAGACTTTAAAACCATTGGCATATAAGGGATCTTTCTTTAAGGGGCCGAATTTTCATCACCTAGGCAGAGGCTATTTCTCGATTGACCTACGCATTAATAGCCTTTAATCTTTTAAACGAAAAAATCCAAGGAGATTGACAAAATATTGTTGAATTTTATTTTGCAACATTAAACAAAACCTTAACAGATAATTGGTTTCAGGTGATCAGAAATGCTAACTAAATTTTTGAACTTTTTTCCTCCCATATTTTCTCCAACTTTGCTGGCATTCTCTTTTCCTTAGCTATAATTATGACATTGACAAAATACTGGCAAAACTAGCTGAGTCCCATCGCCAAGCCTTTTTCTCATGGTCTCAGATCTATAAGCGCAACTTCTCGCCTCATAGATATTATATATAGAATAATAGGGACATTTTGTTTTAGCTTAAATCTCTTTTCTTGATTATTGGTTTAAAAACGGCTTAATTCTTGTAGATCAACTATTTAATTCAAATGGTTTCCTTTTAACTTTTGATGAATTTGAGTTTTTACAAAATCCCTGTAACACCAAAGGATCATGCCTGAGTTTTTGATGCTATAATAAGGGTAACGTCTTAGATTAGGGGATGCAATGTCCCGCATAATAAAACAGAATTTACAGCATGACTAATTGTTGCAATAATGTACCTTTACAGTACATATCTCTACACTGTAAAAAATAACACAGAAATTTACTTAAAAAAATTAAGGTAACAGTATTACACAAAATATTTTTAAGTACGTTGAAGCATATTTTTTACGCAATATTCCATGAATAAATCAAGTAAAACTACCTAAATTATTTAAGCAGGTCACATGATTAACTTTAAAAAATGAAGGAGAATTACTAATTTGAGCATTGAATTTATCTTGATCTTTTTTAACTTCATTTTTATATTTATTATTGTTCAAAACATATATGATGTACAAGTAAGCAGAGAGTTGACTCAGTACTGACATTAGCAGCATTACTTTTCACCGCATGGAAAAAAAACTGCACAAGCTCGTGGTTACCAAAAAGATGGTAACCACGAAACTCAGAAATACAAACAGAATATCTTCTAAATCTTAAAGACAACGGAACAATAAACACTATCAAGTCTTTCATTTCATTCTAAAGAACATCAAATAGCACTTTTTCACAAAAATTACTCTCCTAATTCAGTCGCATGCAGAGCATGCTGGGAACTCTAAATTCACTGCTCAGTTATTGAAAATAACTTAAATAATTCATGTAGTTCCACCACAACATAATTAAGTAAAGGTCCTTCATACAAGTTTAAGTGGGTTGAACATGATACAATTAAGTTGAATTCACTCAATTATTAGTGCATTTGAAATTCTGAGATATTTCTATAATTTTAACTTAAATTTTGGTAAAAAAAAAGAACATGGTTGTATTAAGCAAAGTTTACTCAATTAATTTCATGAAATCTACTATGACGCCGAATACATTTTTACAGTGTAGGTAAAGGGGAACAATATGGAAAGTTTGGGGAATAAAGAAGTCAGGAAGTAAAAAAAATATTTATACTGTAAGTATTTTAAAACAAAGGGGGAACTATTTTAATATAACGTGGTATGCATGACCTGCAGTATGATATACAATAATCTTTATGTGATCATACATCCCAATTTTTTAATCACAATGTACCCATAAATAAGGTACTGTGGATATGAATTATGTTTGGGGTTATGGTTAACACATCCAGTGGACTCTTCTGTCTCAAAACTGTAACAATATGTACCTGATAGTACGTGTTTTGTGGTGCGACAAAAAGTGTAGAGGTACAGTAGAGGTACTAGGAGACCAGGTTGATAATATTACAATTATGGCAGTAGCTGAAACACTTCAAGAACTATCATGGATCAAAAGGGCACATAATCTTAAAGAGTTTTCATCAATTTAACACATGTAAAGGTGAATCCAAGAAAGGCAGAATGAATACGGTTACAAAAAGTTATTCTTAAAATGTGTTGAAATTTATCTGTAAAACACCACAGGCAACACTTTAAAATCTAATTAATTGATCTTACTTAAAAAAAGCATGCAAACCGTTTGCCCTTAAAAAAACGAAGTAAAGTGAAATTGTATTGTTGAGTTCAAGTAACTAAAAAAATTAGTTCAGATGTACTCTGTGGAGTGCTCAGAATTAACTATTATTACCAGCTTAAGAATTTCCATTGGATTTATTGCACTGAATACCCGGACGAGTTTGCAATACTCAATTTTGATTACTGTATAGCTAAAGTAAATTTTACCACAGTTTAAATATTTAATTTTTCCATAATTGAAGTTTTAAGTTCACTAAATTAATTTCTTTATTTCACATAAATATTATTCTAAAAATGCATTAATCAAACTCCTTGACTTGTGCAGGACAAAATGAGCAAGAGGAGACTGATCTCAGAACTGTATGCACAGACTTCACTCTAAAAAAAGGCTGGGTTAAAACAACCCAATTTGGGTTATTTTGGTAACCCAACGTTGGCTCAAATATGGACAAACCCAGCGTTGGGTTATTTTAACCCAGCCATTTGGGTTAAATCTTTGACCCAACATGCTGGGTTGTTTTATTTACATCAACTATTACATTGCTGGTTTAAAACAAACCCGAAATGTTTGAAAAAAATAATAATAAAATAACAGAATTACTTGAGGCACTAGTAAGAATCCAAAGTTGAAGTTTTATTAAGGATCGAAATGCAAGACAAATGGAATTCATAATAACTTGCAATATATATATATATAACACTTCGATGCAATTATGTTTATACATATTAAAAAATGGATGGATGGATGGATGGAACTTTCCACTTCGAAACTCATACAGTAACTGTTTACAAAATACAATTAACAAAGAGGCACAAGTAAAATGCTATAGGGCAATTCCAGCATTATGGATGTGACAAAAACACTCAGAGAATGTATTTGTTACCAATATACTGAACCATTTATTTTTATTTTACTAAACCCTTGTTGATAGAACTGCACTAATATGATAAAATATCAGTCTATGCTATTTTAAAGAAAGGAAATAAAAAAGCATTATGGATGTGAAAAAGGGAAACTGTATTCGGGAGGCAACAAACTTTGTAGGATTTCTGTGAACTAAAATGTGCAAACCTGAAGCAATAATACCTTAACTTGAAGAGAGACCTCACACAGGTAATTGAACCACCAAATGTTGATAAGGTGCAGTTAGTGCAGTAAAACCTTTGGTAAAAACTTTTTTCATGGTATTGGTTGACATTTGCAAGGTATGTATTAGTCCAAGAACTTTCCTCTTCATATAAACTCGCAATTTGTTTTAAAAAGCTTTAGTTCTTTCGGTCCCAGTACTGCTTAACCGCTTTTAACCTGACATATCCACGGAGCAGTCTTACTGAAGAGGATTCTTTTCCTTGGAGTTTGTAGACGTTTGCTTTATGACACGATGCTCTCTTGTTTCGACCTTAAACTAATATCAAGATGCGTAAGTTACTGAACTAAATGACTTGCACGAGTCAGATATTTCAAAGGAAAATGTTGACCAAAAAGGAAGTTTAAATGATTAAAAAGCTATAAATTAAAACAACGTGGGCAAAATTTACAATCTAGCTTCGTTGGCTTTGGATAACTAGTCTGTAACGTTACTTTTCAAACCTAATGCGAACAGCCGAATTTTGCATATTTAGCAATTTTTTGATGTACAGTAATAGTTTTATACAATGAAAGCTCGTAAAACACCTTTTATTCTCCGAATAACAGCTGTCCAAGATGAGGTGGATCAAAATGCCCACAAAGGTAGAGTTTGTCTGAAGCTTCAAGGAGTGGGAGGGGTTTACTCTCTAAACTGTCACTCAATTGGAGCCGACTGGTCCCCAGGGTTTGGGTCACTCAAAAAATAACCCAACAAGCTCAACCCAGCTGTTGGGTTGAACAAATAACCCAGCATTTTTTAGAGTGTATGCTCATCGTAAAAACACATGTAGCTTTGCAGACCCTAATCACATGCACCTATCTTCTAAACAGTGGTGACCACAAAACTGAAAAATATGTCAAACTCTTCTAAATATCTAAGAGAAGTGAACATTAAACACTATCAAGTCTTTAACTTTACTAAATACATAAAATAATCATATTTTAAAAAATGCACTCTCCTAATGCAGTCTGGCGCAAAGCATGCTGGGAATCTTTTCTGCGTACAGACAGGATCTGCTCCCTACTGCCTCTCGGTGGTGTAGTAAAGTAATTGCGTCGCTTGCCGCTACTTGCTTGATTTAAGGAAAATATACTAAAAGGGAAAAGTAAGTTGTTTTATTTCCCCTGCAAGTAATCGTTACTTAATAAAAACTAGTAAAATGTATAAATTTTGACAACTGAGTAAAGTTAACAAATTATTTGTAAGTAAGGACAACAATTAGATTTTACAGTGAAGTCAAGACTTTGAAAAAAATGAATATTATATACTTTATGTAACCCTTTGCATTTTCATATATTTACACAGCTTTATCTGTATCTGGTAATATAACAGCTTCTCTTCAGATATGTTCCAAAATTACACTTCCTCCCAGTTTTTTTGATGTGATTCCTTGATAATAGTTGCACTGACAGGGAAGCATTTTCTCTGGCTGCAGCCTTCAGGTACTGTGGCCCATCTTAGTCGACATCCAACAACAATAAGGTTGGAAGATGTTATTACTAGTATAGTTTTCAATTTGAGTTTTTTCTATATATTGCACTGTTAATGTGCGGAACTCGGATTGCTTTTGTATGCTATTAATTTATACCTCAAAAAACGTCTATTCCCAGGAGACCTGGGTGCTAAAATAAAGTTCTTCAGTTAGATCTTCGTCTTTTTCATATACATTTTCTTATACTGGTGGGATAGACCATTGGCTCTTTTAATATTTTAGTAGTACAGTGCCATGTAAGGTAATAAGGCAAAGTGAGTCTTGTAAAAAATACTAGTCCCTATGTGCTACTATTTTACCCAGCAAGCATTACATTTACATTCATGCATTTGGCAGACGCTTTTATCCATAGCGACTTACATTGCAATGTCCTAAACATTTGTTTCTACGTATGTGCAATCCCCTGGGATCAAACCCACAACCTTGCATTGTTAACGCAATGCTCTTACTGCTGAGCTACAGGACAGCTCAGTGCTTACCTAAAAACTTTTCATAACTATCACTGAAAAATCATGATTCAACGGTTGCTCACTTGTTTGTGATGCAGGATTTGTTGGCTTGGTGAAAGGTGAATGATTGGGACAGGTCAAAGCCTTTGGGCTATTTTTTGATAGATGGAGCAGATGAATGGTAGACTTCCTAGTCTTATTAATAGTCCAAAGCAGCCCTTGCTCGTTTCTGTGAAAAGGTCTTTACTCTCAAATCCAGTGAAGCACTTGTGCACACATACTGGACATCATCACATGGCTAGGGGAGCACAGCGGCTTTTGAACAGTGGAGCACTGTGGCTTTGGTCAGCGATGGCACTGAACTATGCCATTGACACACAACAGAAGAAACCTTGACCTAGGAGAAGAAATGCACATATTACTGCCTCAGAATATAATATATATATTGTCTAGAGATTATTAAAGCAAAAGTATAAATTTCTTTGTTATGCTGAACACAAATGAAAATACTTGGAAGAATGTCAGTAACCAAACAGATTTCATCCCCATTGACTCGCATAGTATTTTCCCTACTAAGGCAGGAAATAGGGGATGAGATCTGTTTGGTTACTGACATTCTTCAGAATACCTCCCTTATGTTCGGCAGAACATAAAAATGTATACAGGTTTGAAACAACCTGAGGGTGAGTAAATTATAACAGCTTTTAAACTATCCCTTTAAGCATGAACTTTCCATGGCTTACAAATATTCAGACAGTTCTGTCCATACACATTTAATACCAGTTCTTTAATATGTGCAAAAAAGTGTGAAATACAAAATCAGCTTTCTAAAAACTTTGGATGCATAAAACTAAAATTTAGAAGCAGCTGCCCCTCTATGCCTAAAGAAGGTTAGGGCTAGTCCAACACAATAGCATAGTCAGAATACTCATGCTCTAAAGAGAGCTGCCTGAAAAATGGAGCACTCCTGAAAAAAAAAATTCAAATAGAATTAGAATTTCAAATTCAAGTGCAGGAGGCAGATCATTTTTGCACCTAGCGCCTAAACTTTGACTCCGCAACAAGCTATTAGATATATACTTAAACACCGTGTCTATTTATCCTTTTATTATTATAATATATACTTGTCCATTCAAACTCAATTCCTGGAGGGCCTCAGCTCTGCACAGTGTTGCTAAAATCTGCTGAGGTGTGGCCCTGCAGGAACTGAGTTTGAGACCACTTCCATAAAGCTTAGTTGGCTGATACAAGTTTAGCCTGTCAAGATGCAGCAGTGTTATTTTTACAAGCCAGCGGAGAACTATCTCTCCTGGTCAAGTCTGGTTTCTCCTAAGTTTTTTTTATCCATTTATATACATCATTGGCGTTTTGGTTATTGCCCCTGTCAGCTGCTGTGTGCTGGCTCACTGGGATCCTGCTGACATCAGGCTTAGGGCTCTATACCTGATTATTGCTTTTAACGTGTTAGGCAGACTAAAATTGTAAAGACACAAGACTTTTTTTGGAACGTAACCATGATATTATAAGAAATTCTCTTGAAAATCGCCTGTTGATAATATAACAAATGTATATTTAGCTCATCTGTAAGACTTGCAATAATTCCATGAGAGTTGTGCATCATATTCAATGGCTATGTATATGTGGTAATGCATGTTTTTTCCCTTACCGTTTCAATTTCTTGTTACTTTTAAGGTTTATCTTTCTGTGTGTACAATGTTGTTGTTCTCGTGCAGCTGCTTTGATGCCATGGAAATTGTCAAAGCGCTTTAAAAAATGTATTGAACATTTTAGTCCATTATTTAGACTTTGACTAACGATGAATGGCTATAACATAAAAAATAAGGTTGAAATTGGTTGAATAATTTTGATGAGTTAAAGTCATGTAAAACCATGCCGAGTTGATTTTACCGAATGAGCATATCATTTTGTGTGTTTTTGTGTGTATGGTTCAAAACACATTATACAAATAAAATGACACCCTCCTTAAAGCATAAAGACGTCTTTTTAATAACCCTGAGAGCAATCAAAAACAGTTTTTGAATGTGCAGACACACACACAACCACACTCCTGGAGCGTTCTTCTGACTCAGAACAGCCATGAATCCCAAACCCTGATTACAATGCAGTCTCTACAAGACCAATGAGCGCATGTAGCACATGCCAGACTATCTTTAGCTGCAGGCCTGGCTGACAGAAAACAACAGTCACAGCACAGAGCAAACTAACAGGAACACAAACTTCATGGGGTGGACAGGAACACATCTAAAGTCTGATTACTGACACACACGCAATATTTAAAACAGACAGTGCTTGGAAAGCAACAAGCCTGAGGGATAGCAGATTTTGCCTGAACAAAGACACAGTCTTTTATAAATGCTTGGCACTGGGCACATCGTCTGTCATGACCAGGTTTATACTGCCTCTCCTCACTGTTGCTTTAACCTCAGTGGGCAGATGACCGGGCGGCGGGGCAGATGTGATTTATGGGTAGCACTCAGCACTGAGCTCTCAATGTACCTCTGAACTCCTTTTCATCCCACACAAACACATGAACGACAGAGACACTCCATGGAAATGACACGTTTATGATTAGCTTGTGTTAAAGTTCATTAATGATGTGAAATTAATTCAATTAACAAGTTTAAATCCACATCCTTGTGTGAAATGGAAGTCATTTGAAATATAGGTAAATCACAATAAATGAATAAAAATAAAATAAAATAAATTAGATGCTAAATTTCACATAATTAATTTGATCAATTACACAATGTTTGACTAAAAAAAGGTGACTCATTTAACTTGAGCAATATAGTTTTTTATTGATTAACTGAAACTACCCACCCAGCGTGCTTTGCTCTCACGACTGAATTAATCGACAGTTGCCTAAATGTTAAAATAAAGTGCTGATTAATTTATGTTTCTGAGCATAATTAAAGCTAAAGACACTTTTAAATTCTTATTGTTCTGTATTGTTTAAATTCACAAGATTTTCTGTTATGTGTTAATATTTGGAGATTACCACAGTGTTGAAGAGTGATTGCTATCTTCATTTTAATTTTATATGGAGCTTTAGTGAGTAAAAACTGTACAAATGTTCCTGCACGAAAGCTCTGCTGCTTCCTGTCAGAACAAACAACTTTCCTTACATATGGTAAAAATTACAATGTGTTCAATACAAAACATTTCAAGTAATTAAAGTAAATTCGCTCAACATAAATTATTTTGAGGTGAAACTTAACAAAATAAGATAAAAGAACATCAAGCTATTTTTTGAGTCATTTTAGACTCAAAATGATCAACGCTTAATTGGCATATCACTTTGTCAACATTTACAATAAAAAGCAAAAATTTGAGACCACCAGTAAAATATTTGTATTTGTCACTTTTGTAAAGTTGTTATATATTATTTAGAATTAGTTTTTTATGTCATTATTTTTATACTAATTGTATAGATGAGAACCACTTAAATAAAAATATAAAAAAAGTGAGCTTTAACTTTTGAACGGTGGTGGGGTATTATTGTTATTATTATTGCTGTTATTATTACAAGAACACAGTGATTGAAAACATGCTTACATTTTACATTTCTTTTATGATGTTGTAATTCTGTAGAACTTTTCCAGGTTTAAATAGATTAAATAAGATTTTGAATCCCAGATTATTTGTGACTGTATACTGAAAATGAGTAATTCAGATAATTTAAAATGAAAAAATAAACATTCAAATGGAAACAAATTTAGAAACATGTTCATTCACAAATTCAAAAAATCTTTTTCCTCTTAGAGTTTTTTTGTCAGTGCTGCTTCACTCAAGTAGGGGGCGACCAAGCCAAAGTAAAATCAGCCTCAGTGCAGCAGTAATATGCATTTACATGAATTGTTTAAATACTATTTGAATTATAAAAACGAATGAATTTATACATAGTTTCAAAGTATTTTTTATAAGTTCTCAGTAGATCACAACAGCATGTGTACATGTAGATTTCATGATTAACAACAAAGGGATATTTGACAAACACATCTTTTTTTCTCAAAAGTACAAAAATGTACCACACATATGTTTAATCAAATAGACATTCAATTGTCAACCTTAAGAGTAGAAAGTATTGTTGTTAATACCCTTGTGAAGTCTCTCTTAAAATGTTTACGTATACTTTTTTAAACAGTCAGGTCAGTATACTGTCACATCCAACGGCACATGAAAAGTAAAATAAAATGACTATTTTGGGGTCTATGACGAGCCATCTCCATTTGTTGGGTATTATTGCTTCTGGTCTGCACATTTTAAATTACAGAAAATCGGATTTCCTTTTTTGTCAAATCCATAATGCATCTTTTAAAATATAAATAGACAGACATTCCTTTGGACTATCATCAGGCGTAAAAATAGACAATTCAATATAGTGCTCAAATCACACCCACAATGCTGGAATTGCCTAAATCTTACAAATATTATTAAAGTTATTTAAAAAGGGATCTTTAAAAACAAACCTTTTCAGAGTGATGAGCAGAAATATACAGACTGTAGCGGCTATGACATATTAAACTTTCCCTGGAAACCAGGACAGAGTCATGAAACAGCAACAGAACCGTCCACATGGGCAACATGGTGGTCCAGTCATTATTACACACACACACACACACACACACATGTATTTATTACATGTTATTTTTTAAGGGGTCCTAAAAAGAGTGTTGCCACAAGTAATACATTTAAGAAATTCAATCTAAGTCAACTGAAAAATGTAGCTGTAGGAGTTGGAGTTTATTTTCAGAAAAATTCCTTATTTCCGATAAGACTGTCCTTTAACACCCCATTGCTACAGCTACCAGAAAATTCACTTAGCATAATCAGGAGGTTATTAACATTAACAATTCGATTAGATCAACTTATCAACTTTTTTAATCCAGCTATTTGTGCTATTTGAAGGAATAGTTCACCCAAATGTAACTTTTGTTATCATTATTAATTGAATACATCAAGCAGAAGCAAGTGTTTGATTTGTTATTTGCTATAGATTATTTAGAGCAGAGCAGAGAAACTGTGTGAACATTCTGCATTGAATGCTTGTGATATATGGATGTGTTGCGAAAAACAAGAAACATCCACATCAAGTCCAACAATATCGATCACAGGATTAGCTGGGAACTAAATCCCCGCTCACACACACAGTCCCGACTAGACAGAGTTTATTGACAAGATTACACACACACCACGCAGAGGAAAGTTTTATTGCTCAGATGGTCCTCTGACATTTTATTGTTAAATGTGGTGCACGATAAAATTCTTGTAACATACTTAGGATGTGTTTCGTAAGATCTACTCTTTTGGATCTAAAATTAACGATTATATTGTAGGCTTAACAGCAGATGCAATGAGTTAGCATTTCCAATGAAATCCACATGGTGGTCTTTTGAATAAAACCTCTTATCAAAGCATAAATAAGGTGAATCATGTCTGTAAAGGCAGCTTGAGGTTTCTCTAATATTTTAAGAAGCATCTGTGATTTCCAGGATTTGTCACGTACTGAACCTGCAGCAAAGGTTAATTGCATCCAAGATCACAATCTGCAGTGACACACCACATAAGAGCTCTTCTGAAAACACGGGGTAAATGTTTGTTACTAAGAACTGTTTTTTCTACACGCACTTACATAATAAAAACGTGAATTTGTAGAAAGTCCAGGATGGCGTGCAGCTGTGACATCATGTGCACTCACAAGCGTGGGAGTGATTAATGTGTGTGTTGCGTGTGTCAAGTACCATCAGGAAGACGGAGAAATATAGTGTGTTTGTGCGTATACGGGACGGTGCGGTTTGTTCATGCACATGTCCTTTGTCATCTAATGGAAGAGTTTTCCAGTTTGACTCAATCCTTGCGTGCGTGGGATGAAGGCTGATGGTCGTGTACTTCATCCAACAAATGTAAGATAACACAACCAATTATGGAGTCAAAACATAGATCACTTTATAAAGACTTTTTCGCCAGTGACAAGAAAAATAATTAAATTAAAATTAAATAAAAGTTAAAGCACAACTACTAAGGGATTTTCGTGGAAAGATAGTTTACTCTGAATTCCTTCCAATCTAATTTCTGACTAATCTTTTGCACGACTGCAGCATATTTGAAAAATAGAGGGCAGGTTGTATGGACTGTGGTCATTTTTTATCTTTCTTTTTACAGATAGTACAATTTTCATGATGACAGAAGATTAGTTATTTTCTACTGCTTCAACAGGAATGGCTGGTTTAGTCAATGGCCCCCACTAGGAGGAGCAGGGCGGCTTGGTGAAGTCTGACACAAGCCCGCTGACCCACAATCCTATCTGTATTTGATCAGGGGAGGATGCATTGATATGAGATACTACAGACAGAAGCATTGTGATCTGTCTTTCACAGCTTATCTGTGATGCTGGCTTATGGGTGAATGAAAACATGCTATAATTGGCTGCTGAATTATTAAATCCTGTCACATCTGCAGTGGCTCAAAAATGCCGGAAAGACTTACAACAAACAATTATTACCACTACAACACATTTCTATGCTTTTTAGGAATGTAACAATATCAAAAACTCACTGTAGGTAATACCTTGATATAAGGTCCACGGTAATGTTCAAACTGTTGCTTAGAGGTATGAGATGGGTCAAATGACCAAAAAATCCCTTTATTAAATAAAATAATTTCACCAGATTGCCAAAGGTATCATGTTTTTTTTCTAACATTCTCTATGCTGGGCCCAGAAGACCTATCGTTTCATACAGTCATGTGACGCGATAATATTGAGACAATTTTGCTATTGCGAGAAAACAATATCGATACTTATATCCCTAGTGCTTTTACTAGTGCGTCAATAGCGGAAAAACAAAAAAAATAGACAGGCGTACACAGATTCTCTGAAAATTTTTAAACTGATTGTAACAACTCGAACATAAGATTTTTAGTTAAAGGAGTAAAATGATTGTTTTGCTTTTACAGAAAAAATGAGCCTAAACATGTTTTTAACAAAAAAGGTTTTTGTTGATTGGACCTAGTTTCTCAAGTTTTAGGATAAAATGTGTTATAAAGTTTGCCCAACTTACAAAACAGTGTATTCTGAACAAGCAATCTTGCAAGAGTTTACAAGTTCCCAAGATGCACTGCAGCATGTTAAATTCTGTGTTTCTAATTAGTTTTTCTTTTAAAGATAGTGTTTTAGATCTTGCTGGTTTAATGTATGCTTTAATATCGTTGTGACTGTTTGTTATCTGTTGAGTTTAGAGTTCTTTTAATGAACGATGGTTTTTGATTGTTACCATGGTTTGTGTGTTCAATGTTGAGGTGTAAGTGCATGACACAACGGCAACGCCTGTTTGTAAAAATTCACACAAACTGTTTAAACAGTTATATGATCAAAGTTTGGGTCTGGTTGAGGCAGAAAACATTTACAATTGTAGTAAAGATAAATACATTTGTTTATTTTTATATTTTACTTGCAGCGTACTTGGAATATTTCATATAGCTAATTTAACATTTTTCATCCTCACAACAGAAATATATTAATTTGCCTGAACAACAGTAATTGGTGTGACAATAATATCTTTATTAGAAAAATAAAACAATCCGCATTACATAAACAAACAAATTTAAGTTGGCTAAACAAAGTATCATTACTTTGAAGAATTAAATAATATACGTTGAGTCAACACAAAAGTATTACTGCACTTTTAAGAATATCACTAAAGTGACTTAACTGGCTAAGAAGCTGAGAGGGAGGAAAGGTGAGGTTAAAACACGCACTTACACAACACACACATAGTTCTGTTTTATTTCCATTCCTTCTCTGCACTGGATGACGCACATCCAGAATAGTTGAGAAAATAATCATCTTTTATTGCAATGGTGTCTTCACAACATCCCACACAGAAGTAAGGACTGGCTTCAACTAGAGTCAGCAGCATGAGTCAGGCAACTATATAAGCTCTGGTCACCTTTCATAAACACCATCCAGCACGGCCCAGGGCAAAAGCATAGCTGACATCTGAAATCGCCACTTCATTGGTCTGAGCGTACAGTAATTGCCCTTTGTAAAGAGAAGGGTTAATACATCTCCCCCTAATGCAATTTTTTGAAAACTACACTGACACTCAATATGAGCTCCGGGGCGGTAACGGGGGCACGATGTCTCTCCGCTCCCATGTTTCCCCCAGCGGGCATCTCGATTAGAGCTCAGATAAGCCGTGCATCCATTTACAATCACAGCTTCTGTGATTTTTTTCTTTTTCCTCAAAATAAGTAAATTACCTCTAATACCCTTTCTCCAGCACTCAGCCTTTTTAGCTTTATGTAAACCAGATGTTATGCAGACACACACACTCTCACACACACGCACGCACGCACACACACACACTACTGCATGCATGGTAGTGAGGTACTGTAAATACAGTAAAATACATTATCAAATGTTTCTGTGTCCAACCTACAATAAACTTCTACAGAATTCTAAAGAGTGACATCAGTTGCTCATTTAGTGAAATAAAAGTTGTTCAATATACTGTATAATGCCAGACATTGCAAGATATTTTTTTTATAAATTATCATAAATATGAATTATCATGTTATTAGATAACGTACACACTCGTTTTCATCACAAGTATATTATAAAGAGATGAACAGAATTAATTACAAAATTAAATCAAGGTCCTAAAAAATATTAAAGTAGCACATGTTATCTTCTAAAAATGCAAAAAAATCTTTCTAGCATAATAATTGATGAATTGACATCACAACCGGTATTTTGAGAGTAACAGAATTATGTTCTTGACTATCTTATGGGCGGGGATTAGGCACAACATTTTGTTATCATTTTGATTCATTCTTATACAGGAATGATGTTAACTTCATCATTTCATTTCAAAGTGATTTAATGAGAGGACAATGCATATCTGCTTGGAAGGAAAATAACATGTTAATACCGCCAGTTAAATTACTGATGAATATACACACAGGCAAAAATGAATAAAGTGTTTGTGTCAGTTGACAGTGATTAGAATCCTATTTGGACGGTAGCTGTAGATTGAAATGTCATTTTCTGTCAGGTAAAAGAGTCTAAAATTAGACTCCAACCGTGTTTAACCTACAATCGTTTCCACAGACTGATGCTTGATTCACACCTATACACACAAACACACCTGAACCCACCCACATGTAGATACACAAACGCCCCCGACACAGAGTAAGAGTAAGAGAGAGACAGAATGGGAGAGGTGTGTCACTGCCTGTGACCCGTGCTGCAGCGGCCGGTTTTATTGGCTGTGTCCTTTACTGGTGTTCAGAATGGCCACGCTGACGCATCTGAACACTGCAACTATTGTACGGGCAGAGCTGCGCGTGGGAAGAGCCAAGCATCAGGGAGGCAGACCAGAGGAAGGAGGTAGGATGCCAAGCGTACACATGCTTTCTACACAATAATCGCAAGGAAGTGTGAATGTCTTGTGTGTGTGAATTGGTTATGGGAAAGGAAGAAGACCTTGCTTTGAGTGTTTGGCTGACAAAAAATGATCACCTGAAATATGTGTTTTGTGTTGCACACATAAATCAGGATTAATAGCTGAATCGACCAAATCATGCAACAGTTTGAAATTTAGAGGTATCAGAATATATATATTTATGTGTGTGTGTGTGTCCAGCAGAAGTGAGATGCAGGCGGTGCAATTAACAGACATCTGGAAACCATTGGTGAGTAAATGACCCTGCAGCCTCTAGCTCCTGTGTCTCTGTCAAAGCAGCTTACCATCCTCACACATGTACAGACAGGTCAACAATAATACAACAAATATAATTAATTAATATTTTATATCATAAAGGAAGTGCTGGTCTGTGTGTTGAGTTCTCACTCACTTATCAGCGAGACCAGAATGTTGTTAGAAAGATTGACAAAGTCCCCTTTTAAAGAGTATTATGTGATGAGATGGGCCCCCGAGGGCCATAGAAATGAGAGTAGTTTGTGGGGGGGGTTGGAGTTATCCTTTAATTAAAGTCACACGCACAGCACATTCCACATGTGCTGCGTGTGGATGGAGGTCACTTAGCTTTGGTTTGAGATAAGATTTGTCCCCATGACATAACTTAGCTTTCAGGACATTTAAGGAAAATCTAAAGAGACCTGAATGGTTAAAAGCTTGACCTATAGGTCCTAGAATAGAAAATATTATTAGCACAGTAAAAAAAACTTAACAGTAAAAGTAAATTTTCCTCCACATAAAAAATAAATGTGCGTGTGTGTTGGCATCCCTCTATGAGATGTGTGGTGATCCATCAGGCTGGTTCTCCTCAGGTTAATCAAAGCGAACATACTTCTAGTGGATTTGTGACAGTGATACATGGAGTTCATCAGCTAGTGGTGATTGCCGGACCACCCAGACCATCACATCAGACCAACACTGCGCATGCCACCACTCTCCTGCTGTAGATATTTCATCTGTATCGTGCACCACAGAAGAAGGTTTGACTGGTTGTTTTGCTGGACATATAGGACTCTATATGTATATTATGTACATGAGGCAGAGTTGACAATAAAGCAGACTTTGACTGACTGGTTGTGTCTCAGCGTGGATAATAAAATCAACACCGTCTACGTCATGTTAGAGAACAGTACAAGTAGATATCTTATAATTCATGTCATGACCCCGTTCAACTTAACAGAAGTCCAGAATGCCAAAGAACACATTTACACTTCGACATCTGCTAGACCCGTGTTGGGTGTAACTAGTTACTAAGTATTTAGTCACTGTAATTCAATTACTTTTCCTTTGTAAGTAAAGTAAGGGATTACTGTATTTTTTCTGTAATTTAATGATTTCTGATGTTTTGTGTTTGTCTTATATTTGTGTGTGCAATAGTGGAATTGACATCAAAATTCAAAGTCTTATTTTAAAATCCCTGATTTAATGTATAATTCTCATGTATTTAATAGTTTGGCCAGCTAATAATACTACTTGATGTAGTTTTAGATTAATTATTTAAATGAATTAAAAGAGCAGTTTCATGTCTAATCTTTCAATCGCTTAACTAATCAAGGTTGATGTAGGATATAGAAAGTCATTTGTACAGTAATCTAATTACATTGTTGAAAATGTAATTCGTAACTAGTAATTCATTTCTTTTCGGAGTCACTTGCCCAACACTGTGCTGACCAATGTGATTCCTAAACTGGCATATCCATGCTGAGTGTAATCATGCAGATAATTATATTAAATCAAACATGTCAATATTGAAATGCCCCACAGAGTTATAAGAAGTCAAAGGATAGGTACAGAATTTGCAATTATATCATGATTCATTATGTTTGTTTTAAAAAAAAAGCCAGCGCAACATCTGTGTGTTCATCCTTGAATGCATGGCTTTGTGGAGCAGCAGGGGTCTCTGCAGGGCTGGTCAAATATCTCACCCCAAGAGGACGTCTGTGGGGTGTTTGCACCATATCTCGCCCAATAACCTCTGGAGGGGTTTTCAGCAAAGAGGAATGTTGAGATTTCACTCAGGCCTTCACTTCAGCTCAGACTCTATAAAGATACTTCCTCTGAGAGTGTAGTCACTGTACGACCACACACACACTCGACACACAAGCTCTGTTAAATGGAGAGTAAGACAGAGAGACAGACAGACAGTTCAAATTAAAAAAGAGAATAAAGAGAGATAGAGAGACTACTAGCATGACATGGCCCAATCAGGAACACTCCCCTCCGGCTCACTCAGACTCATCTCTGGTTGTAATCAGCATGACCCTGCATTTGCTCTCTAAAAGCTCAGCTACAGATGTTTAGAGAGACAGGTTTATGCCCGCTGGGGTCTGCAAGGGTTCTAATCCCTCCCTGCATTATTATCTGCTCAGAACTGAGACGGCCATAGGAATATTCCCTCTGGTATGTCTGCCCTTCTCTTACTGACACCGCAACAAAACCAACATCAACCCAGCATTTGAATTTCTACAGAAATGTCCTGATCCCAACCAGTCCAACTGGAATAGCATTATTTTAACCAGTGTTGGGTGGAACTAGTCCCTAAGTAATTAGTTACTGTAATTTACTAACATTTTCCTTGAAAATGATTTATTTACAGTTACTTTAAACTTTAATTAAATAAAATACTGTGTGTAATATATGTGTGTGCAAAAGTGGAATTGACATCAAAATTCAAAGTCTTACTTTAAAATCTGTGCTTTAATGTATAATTCTCACATTTGTAATACTTTGGTAAATTAATAATACTATTTTATATTGTTTATTTGAATAAATAATGATCCGCTTCATGTCTATCCTTGAATCACTTAACTAATCAAGGTTGATGTAGGATATAGAAAATCATTAGTAATTAGGAATTATTAATTAAATACGTTTTGGAGAAGTCATTTCTACAGTAATCTAAATACACTATTGGATATGTGATAAGTAACTAGTAATTAATTACTTCATCACAGTAACTTGCCCAACACTGCCTGTCACATTGCAGGCCAACACATTTGAACTTTCACATTGGGGGTACAGGTTTCGCCGCCACTATATGTGTGACCAAATGTAACCTTAATTATCTACACTGTGGGGAGGAGCCAACAGAGGCCAATGCCAAATCCTATGTACAGTAATGTCTTTCAAGCAGAGATAGACTGAGCTTAGTAGCTCAGTTGGTAATGTAAGAAACGTGTCCTGTCAAACATGAGACCTAATGAATGCAATCAATGTGTTGTCAATGGAAGACAGAATAGTGTGATAGGGGTAGATTTGGCGAGGTAATCCAGTATTTGCAATATTTCACACTCAACTCGACTCAACTTTATTTATATAGCGCTTTTTACTATTTTCATTGTTACAGAGCAGCTGTACATGAGACACATTGAATACAAGTATGAATTCGAAACACACCTGTGTGTTTCAGAGCAGGCATGTCCCATCTGTCAGTTGGAGTGTGAGCGCAAGTAGCTTGTCTGTTGAATTGGTGGGTGCATGTATGGGAAAATAAAATAGATCATTGATCCCTAATGGGACTTTCTGGTAAAGTAAAGGTAAAATTAAAAAGTGAGCTTTTTATCTCAGGAAAGCTTGGGTCCTGGAGTTTATTTGTTACTTTGACACATACCACCCAACTTAGATCGGTGCAGACCATGTACACCCCTTGATGAATATGGTGTTCCCTGATCACAGAGGCCTTTTTCAGCAGAATAACTCTGCCACGTCATTCAAGAATGGTTTGAGAAACAAGTTTCTGTAGGACGGTATCAAACTTTTGTATTTTTACAGTTTGTAATTTAAATTGCACATCCTGTGACATTTTTGCCATTTTTTCTGTTTAATTTAAATTTCCCATTTCTGTATTATTATTTTCTTGTTGTTGAAAATAGAAATAAATTGGAATTGTCTGCTAAGATGCATGATTACATGCAACAACTCATCATGGATTATCACAGAATTGTTCGAAGGCTTACAAAATATAAAATAACATGGCACATGCTCTCTACCAGTGTTTAAGAGAAGAAACACAAAGGCTTTTTAACCCAGGGCAGAGTGTTCCGTGTGGCACATCGATCTGGCAATCATTTGGTAAATATTGTCTTTCCTGTCTCCACCTTAACTGTTTTGGTAATTGGCTTGTGTTAACCTTGTGACCCGCTGATGGAGAGGGTTTGTTTCAGAAAGTTCCTGGGAGAGTCAGGAAGCCAGAAGTTGAGACCCTGGGCCCCACAATGCCCTGAACAGTTACCCCACCAGAAGAGGACTTATAATCACGTTCCTGCACAGTGAATGAGTGGACAGCTCGTGGATCACCTTGAAGAGAGACAAATGCACACGGGTCTGCCTGCGACAGCACACACAAACATATACACCAGTATAAACATAACGCACACTTTCAAACACACTTATTGCAGAACTTATTGCACAACATCCCGTTTGCTCTTTTTCCAGGTTCAGGAGTATGTTAAAGCTTACGTACGACAGCTCAGAGCGACACGTTAACGTGTTAATATGTCATTAGAGATGTGGCACTGTGAAATTAGATTAGATGTGCTAGTGATGTGTGAACAAGCAGAAAGCGGCACTAAACAGATCATGTTGACATGCACGCACACAGTTTCTGATATGAAGCCTGTGAGGGAAAGCAGATCCCTGTCTTAGGAGGTCCTTGAAAGGTGAAAAGTGCCATTCACAGGCACGCACACGCACACACACACACACACACGTGCACGCACAGGCACACACACATACGGAACACTCTTAGTTATAGACAGCATTTAATTAAATTTAATCCTTGAAAATTTTACTTTTTTGCTTTATTCTTCACAAGATTGAAATATGTTTTTGACTTCACAGTAAAGAAGGCATATCAATAAAAACTTACCTTCAGCATTTATACACTCTTAGAAATGAAATGTTGTATTTAATTAATAAAGTTATGTCAACTGGTCCAACAAAACTTAGTTGCTTAAATGGAAAAGGTAATATACAATTAATCGTAACATAATGTTTTAAGTAAATCGCTCATAACTTTGTTAATTAAATGGTACATCACACACTTATTTTGAATAAATGTAAATTATTGTCTTGAATTTAATGACTATAGCTTGATCTAAGATGACCTGATTTAGTTTAATTTATTTAACAGAAATAACCTTTGCTAATGTTATCCATTTGTGTTGATTGTACTTAATGATTGGAACTTAGAGCAACTAAGTCTGTAGGTCAAATAAAAACACTAAAATAAAATGAATTGCTCAACATTTTTTATATTATACATTTGTAACATTTATTAGACATTATCTCATTTAACTTCAATAAGATGATATTGAGAAATAGAACTCAACAGAAATGCAAAACAATTATTGTTACCGCCCACGACCTAACCAAAGGCTACACTTTTCTGAACAAGGGTAACCACCAAACTCAAAAATATAACTAACTCTTTAAAACTTTTAAGATAAATGAACATTAAACACTAACAAGTGTTTCTTTTTACTGAAAAGTGCACAATATAAAACACTTATTTAAGAAAATAACTCTCAAAATGCAGTGTACGCAAAGCATGCTGGGAAATATAAGTCCTCTGCCCTATTATAACTATTTTATGTTATTTCCAACATGAATGGATTCAGTTATATGACTAAACATAAAACAATCATGTTGTAACCATATTTTCCAAAAGTTGTGTTGATTTAACTTAAGCAAGTTAAGTAAATTGAACAGGCAGCAAAAACATTTTTTTTGAGTGTATGCAGGATGTATACATTTATTCACAGTGTCATAACACACCTTGACAATATATCATTAATGATTAATGCGATTTAATATAAAATTATGCAGCATTTATAGGTCCAAACACCATTTTGTTCATATCCCACAACTCACGATTTTAAGACACGTACAATCAGCACATTGAATTACATTTTGACATCATCTCACATAGAATTGTTTAATGTACATTTTAATTTGCAGCATCTTAAATTTCTTTGAATTATTTACTGATTATTTTCAGGATTTCCCACACTTTTGAGTCCTTACAATGATAAAATGTCATAATAAAAGCTTTTTCTCAAAGACAAACAATTTTCTATTAAAACAGAAATGAGCACATGAGCACATTGCTGACAGATCAGTCCACCTCACTACCCACTACCTCGCTCACAAGATCCCAAAAATGTAAGGTAGATATCATTTTTTCTGTGTCAGTATTTATTGTGTGTCCTTACCAGGCAGTTTAGTAATTCTGAACTACATTCTAAAAATAAATGTATATCACTGTTTAATTCATGTGTATAACGATTATAAGAGTCAAAACTAATGTAGTAGATCTTGCTAGCTTCCAATTAGCATGCAATATTAGCAAAAATGTCATTTTTGAAATATGACTTTACAGCAGAACATTTTATGGTTTACTGTACATTGAATTACAAAAAAAATAAACATATTCCAGATTAAAATCTTAATGAATTTGGTGACCTTTTTATGTATTACAGATTGAAATTCACAAGTGTTGATTTTTGAGAGTCAAAAGTGACCTTAGTTGTAGCAACACTCATAAATATATGCATATCCACACTCACTTCTATTTATATTTCAGCACAAATTACACCTGATTTACATTATTCCATGAATACAAACAATTTTTTTTTTATTATTAAAAACAATTTAACCAGTTTTTAATTTTTTTTGCTGATATGGACTTGACAGGATTATTAAATTACTTAAAATACATTTATCTTGTTAATAACTATTAGGCTAAGTACTTGCAATACTGATAATAACAAATAAAATACACTTCATGGATCTAAAAGGTTCATTCCAAAATTATGCAGTATATTTTTCTAAATATAATCAAAATATAAACAGAGGGATGAATTACAACCAAACCACCTTTTGCAATTAAATAGAATTTCTGTTTTTATAATTCATCATCGCCTATTATTTAGTGAAGATTAATGGATGCAAAATCATGTCAGCCCTTTAGTTAATTTTATCCGAAAGTCAATCACTTCAGTCATTTCAGTTGAAAATTTTCACCAAACACAAAAAGAGCTTCAACCCAAATTCTGGTAAATATAACCTCACCACACCTCTCATATACTTTCGGTATAACAAATTCCAATCCATCTTCTTTTTCCACTGCAGTATGAAGCCTATACAATGCAACCAGTAACCTATGAAAATGAACCATATTTTTAATAGCGAAGTAAGGTTTTTGGTGTATTGGTTACCATGTTTTCTATTATGACCATGGTTATTTTGTGGTAACCATGTTTAATAAATGTTTCAACTGTATTAAAACTACGGTGGGTTTTCATAAGGGCAATGTACCTGTAGTTTTATATTTTAATTTACATTTTCGATATTATGTGGGCAACATTTCTAAATGAAATTGAAAATTCGGTAACACTTTATTTTACGGTGCCTTTGTTACACATGTTACATGTATTTACTATGCATTATGCAAAATTACATGTAACTACCCCTATACCACACGCTAATCCTAACCCTAAACCTATATTAAGTTAATTATTATTACTCAGAATTAAATGTATAATTACACTTTAACACGGGCACTGTAAAATAAAGTGTGACCGAAGATTCAATCATATGATTTACTTTTTTGTAGTTTTAACACAATTTCAATTATATTTTAACCGTTTCAAAGTCCTAAAAAGCAGACAGGTAGGTTTTTTTCATCTGGAATAATAGTACTGTGTCTGCCGCCATAACTCGACTACTGAAGTTGGCAGAGTCACCTCATAAAATCGAACCATGTCTAAGATATTATGACTAAAATACTCAGTGTTTATTTGAGGTTTTATCTTATAACCTTTCAAATTATAATGTGTATAATAAGCTTGATAAAGCGGAGAATTCTGTAAGATGTTCCGTTAACATTTTATAACCAGAGATGCGTACATTTTGCGTAATGTTCAGAAACACTGAAGTCATTTCTCTGCTTATGCTCCACTTCATGTAAATTGAATGCTTTTTTCTGCTTTGCATTCGTGCACCTCTCCAGAGTTAACACACATAATGGACAGGAGATGCTGACCTCTCCATGATGGAATGACACTGTGCTCGGTGGCTTTGTCAGCTCTGAATGTTAATGTCAATGAAAATGAAAATGCAATTCCAAGTGTCCAACCTTTTAGTGTAAATGGATAAAATATGCTTCAGTTTTGGCTAACCATCTTAAACATTTACAAACAACATTCATTTTAATTTTGCAACGTATAAAGCATTCATATATAGATTTCAATTACTTATTAAAGCATAGGAACTGGCACATGTAAATTAAATGAAAATATCCATTTTTATTTTACACCTAACCCTGTACACGTGAAATTGCAAAGAAACAAATCTCAATTGAAGGTGTCCTGAACGAAACTACCAATCGTGCTTGAGTCTAAATATCAAACAAATCTATGTAATAAACCACCTGTCGTATTTTAGAGACTTGTATTCTAAATCATCCGATGTTGGGAGAACATGACCTCACACATTTATAAACAACAAGTCCCTTTAAATGGGCTTAAAGTTCACATCATGATGGAGAATTCATTTCTTGAATTACAGCAGCACTTCAAACTTCTACGACAGTCATAATTGCCTAATATCTAGTGGCTTAAATGCAGGAATGTGCAGACTATGTGAAATGCCTTATAACAGTTTGAATTTGCCATTACGATGGGAGCCACACAACTCTAAGACAATTGTAAGCATTTAAATAAATGTTGCGATGGAAACATGGGACAGTGGCTTAGAAAGGACAGCAGTTCAGCACAGAGAAGAAAACAAAACATTCACCAACACCAGTCCAGTAGGAGACCAACGTTTGGGCAGAAGAACACACACGCTTTTTTTTTCAACCGAAACATCTTCGATTCTTTCATTCCAGACGTGAAAAGTGTGTTTTTGAGATGGAGGAAACTCAGTTCCAAGAAAGCAGTGATGGTGTGCGATGCAATAATTGCAGTGGCTGATGGCAGAGAGAGGGAGAAAGAGAGAGATGATCTGTTAGAGGAGAGAGAGGCTATGACTTATAACTGTAATTTCAGAGTTCAAGAACCCTGATGAGTAAACAGAAAATCAGTGTTAAAACAGGACACACAGCGGCTCCTGCCAAAACCAGTTCTGGGCAGAAGCTGCGATCCTGTGACTCAAATTGACAAAGCGAGAAAGCGAGTGAGCAAGAGAGAGAGAGACACGGAGAGAGATAGAGAGAGCGAGACAGAGAGAGACAGACAGGCAGATTCTCCTGGGTGGCCTCTGCTGAAATGCAAGCATAAAAGGCAAACAAATGGGAGGATTACACACAGTAAAGCCAACCCATCACCAACAGTCTGTCTGAGCCAAATCCACAGCAGACGCCTCTCTGAGGTCACTATCTGTCCAGAGACAGAAAGTCATATTTTAGAAGACCTTTTAGCATGCCTCAGTCAAACATTTAATAACACATCTAGTGTATTTTTGTCATTTAGTTTCGTTTCGTTTTAGAAGTTTGATTTTATGAGCCACAGAACATTATTTGTTTTTATTAGGTACATTTATTTAATTGTCTTCTTGATTAAGCACAATTTCTTGTCCAATACAATACATTATGTGTGTTGCCCAAAAAACACAATTGCAGATTACTGAAAAAAAGGAAAGAAATATAATTATTATGTATATGTTAAAATACATATTCAAATTGGTGTTGTGTTGGGTGGTAAAGAGACCAAGAAACCATAACAATACTCAAATGTCCCCAATTACCAAAATATGTCGACCAAATTAAAGTCTGTTGGTTAAACAAAATGAACAAGAATTGATATCACAGAGTATTGACCTGCATAGCTTTGTTTTTAACTTTATGTAAGACTAATTGTTTGTTATATTTAAAAAATATATATAAAACCAATATCCTTCATCGTATTCCATTGTATTGTATTTAGTGCAGGACAAATATACTGTAAGATGCAGAAAAATATGTCAACATAATATTGAATAATTATAAAATAATTTGGCGACTAATGTTTTAATTAAAATGTTTTATTTCGTAAATGTCTTGTGTATGTGTTTTTGTGTGTGTGCGTGTGCGTGCGTGAGTGTGTGTGTTTTAAAGGAATGAAACCTTTTGAGCGTAGTCTCCAACAGAAATGTGTTTTTAATGGCTCATAAATATCCACCAAAACAAATTTGGAAAAACTCTTCTTGGAAAAAACTGAATCCGAGAGTAAATGTGAAAAACAGCACCATATAAGATGAGAACTCAAACAGGGCTGAAAACTGCACAAGAGAAAGTATGTATGAGTGAGATCTTGTTTGCTCCGAGGTGACAGCATCATAAATTCTCTCGGTGGAGACGTCAGTGGAGGTGAAGAAATTTCACCGCCTCCCTCCACCCAACCGCTTTCCTATCGGCACCCATGCCCTCTGTCTTCTGCAGCTGGCAGGCCCTCCTGGCACGGCGCCTGCAGATATGAAGCGAGGCATCTTTGACTTTGATTGTGGCGGGCAATGAGAACCTGTCATCCTAGAAGAGTTCAGCTTGGTTTTGTTGGTGGTACATTGCAGCCCCAATAATTAGACCGAAGCACATGTGTTTCTACGCATTAGCCAAATGTGTCCTCATTCTCTTGCGAGTTGCTCCGGTTACACACGCGTCACAGGCCAGACAAGCTGGAGAGTCTGTCAACAAGCAAATTACAAGCAATTAAGGAAAGAAAAAAAGTATAACATTCAATGAGGAGAGGAAGGGGCGGAGGGCGCTGTCGGGGTTAACCAGAGTGCTGAGTGTTACTGACAGACCTCACTGGTCAGCCTGTGGAAATGCGGCTTTCTTAATTTCTGACCTCCGACCCGCTCCACGTGACCTTCCCGAGTCCTGCCAGTGACCTCCTGGTCAGTGAGACTCATTTTTCATGCTGAGCTCTGATTGGATGGCTCTATCGTATGTGAGATGGATTGCTGGAGTGCAGACATGACAGATGTAAATACCATGTTGAATACCATGGCATAGAAACACAAGCAAATGGTATCAGATATTCATATTGATCAAGCCGACGAGAAACGTCTCGCTGTATGTGTGACTCGAAACACCTAAAAGCTCATTTACCACCACAGATGAACATATACAAACAAGTGAGAGTGTCCGCGTACTTTTAAAGGCACACATGGGGACAAACGTGCTCACAAATCACGAAAACGGTGTTATGGTCTTCTGCTTGCCAGATCAGTCGCATACAAACCTCACTGAAATGATCAATTCTCATAAGAGTCTGTTTATACACACTACTTTCACCAACCTGCCATATATGTCAAATGAAGACATTTAGTGAATGACCTAGTTCAAACCTCTCCTAATGAGACCAAACAAAGAGACGAAAGAGAGAAACAGAGCCATGGAAATTTGAGCGGCATGGGGTGTCATTACGGCTGAACTTTTGTATGGTTAGAGCACACCACACTAATTAAACATCTGAGTTGAATACAAAATAGGACGATCTAGAAACCAAAGGCTATACTACAGTAGGCTATTATGCCAGTCTTAATATTGTCAAACGATATAATATTGGATGTATGCAGTGTTGGGTGTAACTAGTTACTAAGTAATTAGTTACTGTAATTTAATTACTTTTCCCTTGAAAAAGTAAAGTAAGGGATTACTCATATGTTTTCTGTAATTTAATTACAGTTACTTTTGATGTAATTAAACTAAATACTTTGTGAAATATATGCGTGTTCAATAGTGTAATTGACATTAAAATTCAAAGTCTTACTTTAAAATCTGTGCTTTAATGTTTAATTCTCACATTTGTAATACTTTGGTCAGTTAATAATATTATTTATTTGAATGAATTAAATAAGCCGTTTCATGTCTATCCTTGAATCACTTAACTAATCAATGTCGATGTAAGATATAGAAAGTAATTAGTAATGAGTAACTAAATACTTTTTGGACAGAGTAATTTGAACTGTAATCTAATTACACTATTGAATATGTAATGAGTAACTAGTAATTAATTACTTTTTCAGAGTAACTTACCCAACACTGGATGTATGAAGCGTTTAGATGCAACCTTCTGAAAGACACCTCAGTCAAAAATGAGATTAAGATGTAAAGTGAATGCTTTCCACACATGGTATATGTAACACAAACAATTTTGCTTCAAAAGCCATAAATACCATACTTTGCCCGGTCTGAAATATCTGGTATTGCTGAAAGTAAATCTAGGAGCCTGATAAAAGCTCATTTAAATAAAAAGTCGTCTGATTTGGAGGGTTTTGCATCTGACCTCCTTATATATAGTTTATTATTTTACACTATTTGCAAAGTATAAGACTTTACTTTCCTTAATTGTTCGATGACAGCGAGCATTCTCTGAGTTAAACATGGCCAAATTCATGTAAAAGAATGTGATGATATTTATGTGGAGTAACACATTTGTTTTTCATGTTAATGTCTTGAGACTTAGATTTTTCAGAATGAAAATGAGGTTGAAACGAAAGAAAAAAATAATGTGAATTCTGCCACACGTGTTCAGTTTTTTTTTAAAGGTATTTTGAAATAGTCACATCTTATTCGAGCAATCTAGAAATTCAGCAGACACCTCCAAGCCTTTTATTATTTGAGTCTATTACATTTTAAGACGAAAACGCAGAAATGTGCATTGTGAACTATAATGTAATGTACAATAGGGCAATATTTGCCATTTATTTAATGCTTGCCAAAAATATTTAGGCATAATGCATTGGTACTTCAATGGAGAAAAACTTGTGCTGCATAGCCATGGCAACACATTTGGGAACCCCTCAGCATGGCTGCACTCTAAGCGTGTGTGTCACAGTGTTCATTTTGATGGCAAATTTTGATTTAGTTTTACTCACAGTCTTATTACAAAAATTAAATTTAGTCTTAATCATATTTAAGTCATCACCATTGTCTTAGTTTTACTCTACGGAATATTAGAAACATTTTGATCAACTAAAATCATTTGGTCATGCTCAAATTTAAGACTCTGCTCCTGGCTTAAAAGACCACCACTTGTTTGGCACTCCCTTATCTTCATTCACTTATGCAGACTTATGTACCCACCAGATCCTTACGCTCTGCAAGTGAGCGACGTCTTGTGGTGCCATCCCAAAAAGGTAAAAAATCGCTCTCACAAATCTTCTCTGGTTCGGTTCCACATGTGTGGAATGATCTGCCTGCTGCTACAAGATCACTAGATTCTGTCGCCATCTTTAAGAATCGGCTGAAAACACATCTCTTCCGTCAACACCTGACTGATCAGTTCTGACTTCTATCTCTTTTCTACTCATAAAAAAAATCTTAGCTCTGTATACTGTTACCTATTTTCATTTACATACACCTTGGGTCCCCTTACATGGATTTCACCATGTTGTTTCCACAGTAAACGGACAAACGGCACCACACAGCGTGTTTCGTAAATATGTAATCTCTTTCGGCAAAGAATCAATTATATGATGACATCATTGTCCTGTGTCAGCCAGAAGGGAGGGGTGAGCAGTGGAGTGAGACATTGGTTGCAATCTGCTACCTCATCGGTAGATGTGGCTAAAATCTCAACATTGCTCCTTTAAGATCTGTAAACCTAAATTCTTGGAAAAGATAATTGAAATGTGTAGTGAGTAGGCGGGGCGAGACCGTGGTTCTCGTATCATGTAGGAGATCGGGAGCATATAAGTGAACGAGCGACCGGACCGTCGATGAGAGAGGTCCGGGCCCGAACATGTTTTATGGTTGTATGTATGTTTTTGTTTTATGCTTTGTTGTGTTCGCAGGCGGTCGGCCGAGAGGGGCCGCCGGCTGTTATTATTTATATTAAAACTTTATTTTAAATGTTTGCCGGTTTCTGACTCCTTCCTTCCCTACTTTGAATCTTGCTACAAAATGTTATGACATATTAACTTGAAATAACTTGACATATTAACTTGAAATATGAGTTGAGAACTCATATGAAAATATGACATTTTGACTTGTAAAAATCATGTTTGCTCAACGAACATAAACTGGGCAACTTGAACATAACGTATGCTGAGTAAACATAATTTAAATATGCATGCAATGTAAATAATCTTTATGTTAATCCTACTGATTTTTTTCAAAGTGGGTGTCAGGGCCGGGGCTTGGGCCCCTCCAAAATGATCCAGCTGACAATTAAAATAATTAAAATGAAATAAATGTTGTAAAATACTTAAGACATTTTCAGAGATTTTTGTTTTTAATTTTAACAGAATAGATACTGTAACTGTTCACTGTATACACCTGTTAAAATATTTTCTTTTATCCCTTCTTATAAGCAAAAACAGCCATCAGAGAGACGTTTTTAGACTTTCTTAAAGCTATGTTCTCAGTGTCAGACTCATGGCCGCCACTAGAATTCATGGGGCACAGGACAAAGGGTCCGCCCCAGCCCCCATACACCCAGTGTGTAGTGTAAAGACACATTTAGTGGGCCCCCCTCATTACTGACTTCTAAAATTACTGCACTGCTCAATTTAAGCAATCTTGCTTGTCATCTGTCATGTTGCTTTTGAAGATGTACAAATACAGAGCAACTCAACAGAACACAGATGCGGTTCCCAAAAAACAAGATCCCTGACCAACAACAGAACTGTCAGTTAATTTTAATGTTACCCTTGCACATGAAGCACAAATAAAACATTTTCTACAGTGCAACACACAACATAACTGAATCTTGGATTCAGAAACCAGAGATTATTCAGCAAATTTGCTAAATGTCAACTTTTGTTTGCAGTCTGTTTTTGCATATGTGAGTGATCTTGGCGTGTATGTGTGTGTTCTCACTCTGTGTGTGAGGTGAGATGCGGCGTACAGCTGCGCATTATGGCAAACGTTGAGGAGCCCAGACCATATCACTCTAATCACAACTTCAACACAAAATGGATTTTGTCAGAGCATGCCAAGTTCTGTAAGAGTGGCCTAAGCGAGACGCTGCACAGCTGCACTCATGCTCTCACTCTTCCAAAGTGGGAGTGGGGCTTTGACTGGGGGGGGGTGATTGGTTGCGTTTGTGTGTGAAAGGGAAAACTTGCACATCTTCTGCTATATTTTTTAGCCACAGTGTGTGTACGAATGATCAAGTCAGAATTATCATGGCTTCACTCTTAAAAATCATGGGTTTCTTCTGCCCATGGTTGAGTCAAGTGTGAACATTTTTGGGGTTCATTTAATCCCTCAAAAAGATACACAGACAGACAGATAGATTGGAGTGGTACGGCACTGATATCCTCACACAAAGTTCTTGTCCCACAGGCCAGGCTGTTATTATCCCTGGTGTTGTTCAATCTGACAAAAGTAACACAAGTAAAGGCCCATCAGTGATCTGGCAAACACCGCACCCATTTAGCCACCTCTAGCCCGGCTCTACACTCCAAAGTATGTGAGAAATGTCTCTGGATCTGCCCCGCATACCGGCTCACTGCAGGGAAAAGTGGGTAGGGTCATTGTGGCAGCTCTAACACTAACCAGAGCCCTTGCGTCCCCAACCAAGTATGGCACAGGCCACCCTTACAGCCCAGCACTGCAGTTTATTTATACAGCTTCAGCAGACCACCGAATGTGGCTGAGAGGGGTCTTTAGCTCCTTTCCCATTCCCATGTTAAAACGGCTTTCTTTCTACTAAAGGGATTTACTCACCCAGATGTCAAAGGAACAAAAACAATCTTATTTCAATTTCACCACAAAAGAACAAATCTGATGGCATTAAACAACATACAGCACTAGAAAAACATTTCAGGAACACTTTACATAAAGGTTCCCTTCCTAAAGCATTTATAAATGTGTTAATGATTAATAAGTCATTTAAGACTTATTAATTGCCTAATACGTGTATTTATTCATTATTTATTTGACTCGAAAGCAGATCGATTATTGTTTTGATGTTGTTTGCATAATAGGCTGTCAGACGGGAGACTGTAGGGTGTTATGCTGGTTTTTCATATTATTGTATATTTCATATCTTATGTCACTTTTCAAAGCATGTTGGTTAGCTGATAAGATTCTGAATGTCTTACAGTGCCCTCCAGAATGCCTTCACATGCTTAATCAAACAGTTTTTTCATCCAAGATGAATTGATCAAAATTTTGATCACTTTTTAACACTAAATGCAGAAAGGTTGTTGTAAACTTGTTTGTTTACAATGTTTTATTAATTCAATTAGTTCCAATAGTTAATCAAAACCAGAGAACATTTATTCATTATTTATGGTAGAAACAGAATTTTTTCTCACACGGCTACTTCTCTGATGTGAATCATATATTTAGAAGTAATGACAGCCCATAAAAGTGCACTTTAAAGAAAAGTGGATACATGTGAAGTACTGTATTCACATTTATTAAGCATTTATAACATGGGAGTTAAAAATGGCTCACTATTTGGGAGGTTTTTCGTTAGAATCCCGATAAGTTTGACCTACATGTCATGTTTATATTTAGATTTTTTTTAGAATCAGCAAAAAAAAATGTATTTAGGTTGTTGTGAAGGTAAGTTCTGCATCCAATTTAAGCCGATTTGCAAATAAGACAGGTCGAGCTGTGATCGGGGGCAATACAGCGTGCGATTAGCGTGCGATCAGAGCACTCTTATCATCATGCGTGAACCCGTAAAAGACTCATCACAGAGGCTCACTGACGCATCGCTGATGCCTCGTAAACACCAGAGAAATATCAAATATCTAGCATCACATAATGTCAAGTGACACAACGATGACATCCAATGACAGCAAGCCATCGGTTGAGGTCACCGGGACTGCCCCCCGTATGCTGATCCATTCTTTCACCTATATCCTGTGTTTTTTCCTTATTCTAGGTTGTTCCAAGCAGATCATCAAGCAAATAGCTTTCCGACGTCCATTTTAACATAACCAATTCGTGTGTCGCATGTTTTTCGTGTCATTTCAGATTTCAGTTCTCGCGTTTTTTCGTGACAAAATGTGCTTTGGGTACCGGATTGAGTCACTGGGTGACAGAATTGTTGACAGCTCATGTAGTGTGTCACCTCCTGTTGCAGATAATTTACGTAGTCTCCCGTAGTGTGAACACATTAACAACTTACAGACTCCAGACAGGCTTCAGACAGAGCAAGTATTGAAGTCAGAACGGCTCAGCAATCGGCCGACGTTTAAATTTGTGTAATGTGAATTTGACTGTAGGCGTTGTAATCCAGCACAATTTAACCATCATGAATACATGTATTGGTATTTACACTTGAAAAAACCCCGCTAACTTTTAGGATGTCCTCTGTTTTCTTATTTCATAAAATTTTGAATTTAAAGGCTCCTCAGCTCCTGTGGCTTCATAGGATAGAAAAGTGGCCCTCCAATGCAGACTCAGAAATCTCAGAAGGAGCAGTAGGCCATCCAGGTATTTATTGTCAAGTGTTTTTTGCATACCGAGATTTCGGACATACTATTCATGACTCAGATTTTCTGATATACTATACGATATATTATGGAAGTAGGCAATTTCGGAAGCAGAAATATACATACGGTTGGAATTGAATCACGCACCTGCGAACTGACAGAGCTGACAGTAGTGGTGGTTGTTTGCGGCGGTGTGGGGCCTTCCTGTCTAGACTGGGGGAGATAGGGTTAATAAAAAATCAGGACCGTCACAGGACGCTGTCTACAGTATTCTGCTGGTCTGCTGCTTTGCTGCTTCAGAGGAGAGGAACCATTTATGAGACGTTCTCAGAATAAATGGTGGTCAACAGTTCAGCGTGTTGGCTCAGGCTGTTCTGTAAATATAGATGAGTACAGACAGCCACAGAGAGAATATGTTAGTGCCTGAAGCAGAAGCGGCCGCTGTGGCCAGAAGAGCACCTGGACGGTGTTAATCACACACTAATATAAACATATCCTCCACTGAACATTCGGCAGAGCTCTTTGCCTACGCAGCTCACTATACTTCACCGTAATCCTGCACACACACACTCCAACCTAGGCTGTTTATCTTGCAGACATGTTCCAAAGTACTGCTTGTGAGTTTCTGGACTGTCTGTTGAGTAGGTAATCATAGAGGCGGTTATTGCACATCTGTTCTTATACATTGCACAGAACGCTTCACAAATATTTGCATTGGGCCATTTCAGGCATGCCGACAAAGTTGCCTAGCATCTACACAAATTACACAAAACATAGATACAAATAGTTCTGAAAAAGTCAAGCTTCACCAATAATTCATTGCATTGGTAGATGAGATATTTCTATCCTGCAGTTGTCACTTGAAGCCCAAAACTAATGGAGGAGTTTTCATTAAGCAAGGTCATAAAGACATTGTAGAGATTTGACAGCATTAAATTCATAAGAATTTAAATGGCCTTGGATTTAGTGGATAGCTCACCCAACCTTTTTAGAAATGACTCATCCTCCTGCCATTCCAAACCCAACAACTTCAAAGCTGCAGAACACATAGGAAGAGATTTTAAAGAACAATGATAAACAAACAATATTGGCACCCACTGACTTCCATTGAATAACCACAAAACCAACAAGACGTTTCTCAAAATATATTAGTTTGTGTTTCACAGACGAAAGAGTCATGGACTGATTTTGAACAACATGAGGGTAAATAAATGATGAGACTTGTTTATTTTTGTGCCCAAAAAAACTATTTTATATATAAAGCAAAGATTTTAGAACAATTCTTAAAAAGCTTAAGTATGAATAAATAAAAATTGTGTCATATTCTTTTTACAGACAAAAACATACATCAACCTTTTTCATTACAAACAGTATTTTAGTAAAAATTATTTTAAAAGATGACTGACTAAATAAGGAAAAATAGTAGCCAATAATATAGAATAGATGGAACCATACTCCAGTATTGTTGATAGAACGGGTTTAAGTATCCATTTGACATAATACAGCAGTAACAGTATTTTTACAGTCTGTGAAAACCCAACAAAAGTATTTTTTGTGTGTTTTACTGATTTCTACATAAAATTATCCTGCAAAATGTAAAAACATAATATTGATATCTGTAATTTTGCTAGAGTAATCCCACTTATTATTATTTTTTAAACATAGTTAAATTAGTGGTAAAATTCAAACTTGTTATCACAGAATTAGATTTGGATACCTGTGTTACAGACTGGGTCACATTTGTGGCAACACCGTACAACCTTGTTGTTTTATTTACACTTTTTTATTAGGAAAAGGCACCTTTGTAACACCCCAGCAAATAAAAGCCTTTTTCATGACCCCATTGTGTTGTTATCAGATCCTTTTCCTTCCTTGACAGACAACCCGGAAGATAAAAATTTACTGTCATGTTTCACACAGACAATCATTCTCCCTAAAACTGTGTCGAGAACCTTTTCCTAACCTCCGGAGAGCAAAACACTCTAAATCATCTTAATGGCATTCAGCCATCCACAGCCTTATCTGCTCAAAAAGCTGGAAAAGGTTAATGGATCATTATTAATGGCATTTTTATAATGTTAACCATTCCTTTCCACTTTCTTATGAAATAAAACAACTAATCCCACACCTACACTTTACAAACCATTCTAGAGTTAAATTCACATTATATCGATAACAAAGGATAACTGTTACTATAACTATATTTGCATACACAGCGGACGACAATGATGCACTGCAGTGTTCCCAGTCACGAAAATGAATGAAGATGATCTGCTGCTGATGCTTTCGTTTTTATTCCCGAACTTCTCTCCAAAATATGAATGCAAAGGCTGGATGCTCATTCTAAAGGCTGAAGGTGCGCTCATGTCCGGGCGTAAGCGTTACATAAATAACATCTCGCCACAATCACACCGCTTTCTGTCCGCTACAGTCTTTAATTCTGACACAAAACCTCAATATCATCAAGAGCTATATATCGTTCATCAGCTGGAAAAATAACGTCTGAAAGATATCTTTCTCTGTATCTGTATCTTTATCAGTATATTTATGCTGTGAACCCAGCTATTGTCCCAAATTAAGAACAGATTTTAAAACGATATGTTTTATTGTTATTGTTGTAATGTGAACGGTCATTAAGTTTAGCTAGTGTGGACTCCGAATGAGGAGTTGATGTTGTGATGGTCCTCACCACACACTCTGCTGGACAGACTACAGCTCCTGTTCCCATACTGACAACGCAAACTCTCTTCAAATCAACCTACTTGTGAACCAGGATTTATTTTCCCTAAAGCATCTTTGGCTAACTATGGTCCTAATTTCAGTCGTACCTGCATATAACAATAAAAAGAAGCAATAAACAATTTCCCCAAATCATCGTTCCAAACAGCAACGCAAAGTTGGGTGGTTTGGAACTCTAGTTCTTGAGCTGTGGTTAGAAGCATAGTTCCATGGTAATATGACATGTAGTCTTACATCATGCTCTTGAGCAAAATAAGCAAGCAACAAGCAGTGCATTTTATAGCCATCATTTAAATATATACAAAATCATTTTGAGTCTTTTAGTTTTAATGTTGTATGTGCATGCTATGTTTTCGGGAAACAGTAATGACTAGGTAGTACTGCATCGTACTATGGTGGTTAACCAGCAAGTTAAGTCTTTATGTGGGAAATGCACCTCTGCCTGGAATCAACAAAGCATATCTTATTAGTTTATAATTGGTAAATTTGAGAAGGCGCCCTCTGATTTAGACTATTTTTATTTATTTTTGTCATTAGACAGAGTTTGGGTTCCTTGATGTCGCCTTTGGCTTTTCTCAGGTTTAAAGGACAATGAATATTCAGTTATATATAATTGCAACAATAATCCTGTCTTTCAAGCTAATCAAGCTCTCCTGTAGCTCAGTGGTAAGAGCATTGCGTTAACAACGCAAGGTTGTTGGTTCGATCCCAGGGGATTGCACATACCTATGAAAAATGTATAGGATAAAGCAATGTAAGTCGCTTTGGGTAAAAGTGTCTAAATGTAAATGTAATAATGTAATGAGAAAGGAGATGTTGTCTAATATAAATCAATGTATTTAATGAAAGCAATAGCGACAGGTTGATACTTAACATCATTCCCCCTAAACAACCATGAAGCACAATAATAGAAAATCTGAAGCTTTAATGTCATGACTACGGCGGCCTTCATTAAAAACAAACAAACAAATAAGATACTGCTTCCCCCAAGTCATCTTTACCATCTCCACCATTGTAGCTAAAAAGCAGATTTTTAAAAGTGGCCCATTTTAAATGGTTAGAGAATTATTTGAATATTTTGGGGTCATGTATTACATTTATTTTTAAATTCTTACAGACGTAAATTATGTGCTTTTTTCTTTGAGGAGCATTCTACTGATGCTATCCTGTCCATCCAACCATGAAGGACATTGTGACATGAGAACATTATCATGAGGAAGGAAATGTTTTAGTCTAGAAGTATGATAGTGATTCTGCGTCATGTGCTATTCAAACCATTTATCTCATTCTGAAACAACTCTAGCAAATCATACAAACTCCTTCAGACATGCAAAGATCACTGGAAGGATCCTAGGAGCCTAGAAACTTGTTTTAGACATGTTACATGTATACAAATACAGGAAATAATCTAAAACATGCACATTACTTGGACTGCGATGTTTTCAAACTGTGGACAGGACCATTCTTGTCAACAAAAAAAAGAGGAAATACAGTTGCTAAAATATTCTGTGATTTCAGACTATGAACTAAAATGCAGCCACGTTTTAAAAAAAATGCTGCATTGGCTGTCTAAACATATAATTATCTTGGTTCTATTAGAGATTTTTGGAAAACTTTCAGTTATTTACATATTATTTATTTACATATTCTTAGTCTGTGACTTATTAACATTATGCTAACACATACACTAATGGTCAAACGTTTTAAAACACTTAACACTTATTCATATTTTCCAAATTTTAGAATAATACTAAACTCATCAAACAAACAGAACAATTTAAATTATTTTACAATCAATAAATAAATTCATTAAATGTGTTATAATTGAGCATCTTGTGTGATTTTTTTGGCTTAAAACTTGCAGAAATGTTTCTTGTCATTTAATCAAGCAGCTTTTTGGGGTTTTACCCTGAGATTCCTTTTAAGCATATTAAGTTGAGCTGAGTTCTTACTGACTACTGTTTCATCATTATTCAGTCAAAGTTCAAAAACATTGGGTTTAATAAAATGTTTACACAATTATATTTTTGTCAATTTTGTCACCAGATCAACCACAATCTGCACAGACAGACAGATCACTCTGCAGGCTTGGCATGAGTCATGGTTTACAAAATTATTCAAATCGACATGTAGTGGGCAGGGTCAAATCCATAAACCCTAGGTCTACTGTCAAAACATTTTACATGTGATTGAGCGTGACATTCTGACCTTCACCTCATTTTCACATCCCAATGCCAAAGGAAGTCTCTTCACACAGCGCAGGACACAATTCTGGACAACGCCTAGAATAATACAACTAAAACACTGCAATAACTAAAATATAAAGTGATCATCTTTTTGGTCATTAAAAATAAAAAGTCTTAAAAAGAACTGATCTGAATTAAATTGATTTGGCAAATGCATAATAACAAAAATTTATCTAGATTTCACTAATCCCACAGCTATGGCATGCAAATTGATGTGCGTGTGCAACTTTGTGCTATTTTTAAGGTAAAGAGGACCCCTATAAATTCACTTTTAAAAACCACCTAAAAAAGGACATAGATGGTCGCTTATGACGGACTCATGTACAGGTCATATAACAGCGGTTTCACAGACAGGGACATTACTCTGTAAATCTGGAGACAAAACAATCACACTAATTTATTTTAAGACATGTTGGTGCACGTTGTTTTCGATCAAGACACCTCCGGTTTCTATAGAACCGGTTTCTATATTTGCACTTGCAAATTGTTTTAGTTCAAGTTATAGTTTTCTTCTTTAATAGTGTATAATTGTAAGGGCCGGTTCAATATTTGTAATAAGGTTATAAATTCACGGTTTTACAGACCACAACATAACTTTCTACAACTATCCGCAATTACACCAAATTGTTGCAAATGTATTTCCACTGCCTGCCTGCCAAGTGGAAAAACATGTAAATAAAAGTGTTGCTGAGAATAAACTTCCTCCAGTGCATGACTCTCTAGTCCGTTTCAGGACAGAAAAACTAATTATGACAACTCTAAAGTTAAGAAAATTTGGTTAGTGGATCTTTTAACTTAACTTAAAGACTGACAAGCTAGTTATTTGAACTTTAACAGCACTTGGTATGAATGTTTTATCTCTTATTTCAAGAGCTTTCTCACTTTTCTAAAGCCTAGATACATTTTATTATTTCAAGGGATCTTACTAAGTGTAATTGGAACATGTCGCTGCACTGGTAGATAACAATTAAGATTATATTACCCTTGGCATCTTCAGTCTTTAAACCGCATCAAGGTCTTGCCTTCACTAAATTGAAACCACATTCTTTCCTTATTGACAGGTTTAGGTAGCTAATGGACTATGTAATATGATGGACGAGGCTGCCCATCACATGTGGGCAGCAGACCTACAGTATGGCCGTGGCTTGTGGGCACACATAAACATACACTACGTCTAGTCTACAAACTGGTAAAACCTTCCATCTGGACCCTTCCAGCTAAAGCTGCTGGGCCTCTGCTTTATCCCTGAAAACAAATTGAAATGATAAGGCCACGTTCACAGCACCAAAGTATGGTTGTCAGTCCTGAATTTGAGTCCTCGATACAATTCTGTTTACACGTAGTTAGTTTTTTACGGGTATGATAATCACATTCTATAACCAAACTCGCACCTGTTCAGAACTCACAAATGTATTTACAGAGAATCCCTGCTTTGTGAACAGAACCGCAATGAACTAGTTGTCCATCACGTCACCCGTCACTCTCTTTTACTGTGTACGGTGTGGAATTGTCTTGTTAATCTTCTGACATTAAACATCAGCACTATAATGCGATTTTAAAGTGACTCACAACTGTAAATTGTAAATGAATATCCTAAAAATTGACAGTTTGACAGTGGCCTAATGGACCTCAGTGTAGGAGCAATCTCATATTTTATTGTTTTTGTTTCGAAAATGTGTATTTGTTATTAATTCATGATGTCTTTTTTGGTGAAAGCCTAAAAAACTGGTAGAGCAACACAATACTGCAAACAGTGGTAAGAATCCTAGGAAACACACATGGAGATTAAATGTATACCTTAAATGTTCAACCAAACATTTAAATTATGTCGTCATTTACGCACCCTCTCTTCATTTCAAACCTTTATCACTTTCTTCCGTAGAACACAAGAGAAGATATTTTGAAGAAAGCTGGTAAACAAACAGCACTGGACCACATTCCCTTCTGTTGAATGGACACAAAATCAAAGCAAGCGAATGGGGTCCAGTTAGCAACATTTTTCTAAATATCTTCTTTTGTGTTCTGCGGAAGAAATAAAAGTCATACATTTATAAAATGACAAGAGGATGAATAAATGATGACATCATTTTTATTTTTGGGTAAACTATCACTTTATGTCACATGAAGCAAAAATGCAAATGTTATGAAAAATACTGGGCAAATACACAAATTAATATTACAAATACTAAAACATGCACTAGAACTAACATTTGATACTAAAACAACACACTTTTCTTCTTCATTTGTCTTTAAGTGAAAATGACTCTTATACCGTAAATCAGTATCAAGAGATACTTGAAAGAAATGAATAAAGACTATCTGTGGTAGTGTGGCTGTTCTGTTCCTCTTTACTAATGTCCTCTAATGTCTCCTAACACATCAGTCAGTAACAAACACATCCAATGAAATGAAAAAGCTTAACAAAATGGATATTAGAAATAAATGTATATATAATCGAACCCACAACCTTGCCGACTCTCCAATTAAGCAACACAAATACTAAAGAAAATACAGGAACAATGTTATCAATGTTTTCAGAAACACCTCTGTAGTAACGTCATGCCACAAATGAGAGCATTCAGGACACCTTGCAAGTAATCGCACCATTCGATATGTGTCACTAGGCCTCTGTGCAGAGATTCATATGGGTTTTCCAGCAGGGAAACATTCGTTTGCGTCAGGAACAGTGTAATGCTTACACAAACTGACCTCACTGGGAAAAACGCGACCAGCCACCGGGTTGCCTCAGGTCTGCAATAGACGCATGTCCGCAAATCTCCGGCTTGACTGCATGACCGCACACTCTCTCTTCTGGTCAGCGCATGGAACAGCACAGCTTGGGAGGTCCCTAAATAGTTGTATATGTCCAATTACATGACGTGTCTCCAGTGGAAGACTTTTAACCCGTGCAATCAACAGTTACATGGAACTCGACAAGAAAACACCACGGTTCATATGTTGTCTTTCAGGAAGTCATTGCCTCAAAATCATTGCAAACATTCTCTTCACCTACATCATGAGACGCAACGCACCTCTTAATATCCTTAAGACTGCTATGCGTGAAAAACGGGCCTCTCACCTATGAAGGCCTTACGTTTCACCCGTCACAGCCCATAAACAAACTCCAGTAATTAATGCATCAATCATTCCACATGAAAGCCTGAGAGCTGTTTCACTATTCTGGTCAGAAGGCTGGTCTGCGGCTGAGTGACAGGAATATGGATGCTGTTTGTGGTAAATGAGCTTTGACGGTTCCTTGGGGTCTCGCCGCATGGGCCGCCCGGCCTGACGTCCCGCTTCTGGGCTGCTGATAGAATTAGTGAGCTCTTGAACCATGCCGCTCTTACTTCCGGAAACAATTACCATGAACCAGTGGGGCCACAGAGCCTGGCAAGATGTATGTTTGGAGTGGTGGGGGCGTCAGGGATGTTTAAAGAGAGCCGAGCAGGGTGCATCCAGCCACCCACGCATGTAAAGAAACAGCCCTTGGAGAATGGCGAGAAAAAACACTGCAATTCTTTCCATTGTTTGGTTTCAGAAAGATTCACAGCAAAGAACCATGATGGGTGGGACATGGGTGGGAGCGGTTTTCTGAAAAATTACCGACTTGGCATGGAAGGTTAGGAAATATTACATTATAGACAGATGTCTCAGTCCAAACTCCCAGGTTACGTGTCGTGTACACACAGAAACAAATTGAGGTATTTAGTTTCAGGAAAGGATTTGTAACAGATGCACACTTTTTTACAGCCTAAATGCACTTTGCACAAAAAGATATGTGGTTCTGTCTGAAATTAAAATAAAGTTTTTTGTTTGAGCATGTGACATTAAAGTGTGCTGTTTAGATGAATATTTGCTAAAGATTGGCTAACATTCACAGAAATAAACTCATTCTTAGAAAACGTGTTCTATTGCTGCTTCATAAAATGAAGCATCCATTTCCTTTCATGATCATTTAGATTCATTGTTCAGGTGTCGTCGGATCAAGTCTGAGCATTCTGGGCAGTTTGTTTTCCTGCCTAAAATTGAATTACAGACAAAATCACAAGAATTTCTAGCAGTTCTGTAGGGAAACATTTTGAGTTTTCCCCATGGAAGGTCACCAGTGCCCTGTGCAGGGCTGTGGGGCACAGCACTAGGGTTTCAGGTCAAAGGTCTGAGGAACTTAGTCATTCCACGATGCCCTGGCGCCTGCCGGCAAAGCCCTCAATTTGTAAAAGGCAAACTCTGACCTCTGGGGCTTCCCTGGCAAAACACAGGACTTAAACACTACCAGCCAACTCAAGATATTTCAGTTCTGAATCCACAGGCAGATTCCAAAAAACCCAAAAGGTTTTACTAACAATTTATAAGCAACAAATTTGGAGTTATTTAAGCAACAGGCTCAAAGAGCAGGCATTTTTTCTTTAAGAGGACCCTTTGAAGTGGATTAGAGTCACAGTTCATCAGCTCATTATTGTAGACTAATGTGAGCTGAAATACTCTGAACACACTGACCTTAACTGGAAATCAGGAAATTGAGAAATGGGATAATTGTTGTAGAGAAAAGTTTGAAGAACCAATAATTTAGGTATATGAACTTTCAAAGCTGTCATATGAATACAGCTCCTGGGTGGCAATATAACAAATGCTTTAACAGAAGTAGGAATAGAGCCATACATGCGAGAATGTCAGTGTGCTGTGTGGTAACTTTATCTGCACACGCTGGAGGTCTGTTTGTATCAGTCAGCGTTTCATCCATCATGCAAGCCTGTTTCTGTGAGACAGCTCAACCGATAAAGGTTTTAGAACACAGACAGGCAAAGAAACACGAGTGAAATGGTGGGGGATTCAACCTTCTCAAACACACTGGCTTTAGATCAATCTATGTTCCACCTCTTGCTTCATTTCTGAAGCAAATTATCATCAGAAATGGAGAAAAGCTTCATTATGAAATCATCCTGATGGCTTAATTATCCAGCACACTTTTATATCTCACTTAAGGAGCCAGTGTACCCAGGGCAGGTAGAGAAGGCAATGGTTCCTGAAGCACTCGGGGGCCCAGGTCCCTCCCTCTCTGGGCTTTTTGCTTTCGGTGGGCTGGGTCCCCGGGTCTGATTTGGCCCAGCTGGAGGAAGAGACTGATCAGAACTGGGCTGGTGCAGACAGAGCTAAAGTAAACAGCCGTGGTGGCTGGGCAGGCAGTTAGCAGCCCTCGGACAGATGATCGGGGGGCCTGCGCAGACCACACACGCAGGCACGCAGCAAAAGACCACACAGGGGCTCGACTGATGGGGGGAGCTCGGGGGCTCTCGGCACGCAAATGCACGGCCCATCGACAGGGCGCACCTACGGGCAAAGGCTAGCCCCAGGTCAGGCACTGGCTCAGGCAGAGCGCCGTCCGTTGAGGTCGTACCATCTGTGTAGAGAAGCTGTAGAAAAAGCCAGACAGCTTTATTCTCTTTGTTGTGTCGGAAATCAACTTTCATCTCATAACGTACAAGAGCTTGGGGTAAACACAAACAGGAAGCAGCTCATAAAGACGTCATTTTCCACCGGATTCATTATGAGGCTCTGAATGTGATCTTAAATAAAACCAGAGAAACAGAAAAGATGTCACGCCAAAGAAGCATCAGGAAAAAATCCTTATTTGATTTGATCTACATATATGTCAAATTTAACCTTAAAATCAATAACAAAAGTGTCTATCCTAAATCCTATGATTTTCTTTTTTAGTCATTTTTACTGTAAACACAAATTTTCTCTTAATGAGAACATTGGAAACAAAGGACATTTGAATAAATATTAATTGAAATTGTAAAACATAAAAGAAAACCTTATATTTTGTTAGTTATATTTGTAGCTTATTGATCACATGTAAGCAAATTTGCTACGTTGAGAGATGATTTGTACAAAAAATCAGATTTCCTTTAATGGCCAAGGTTCCTACCAAGATGATTATTGGTACATCATGCTGGGACAACATGGATGGATTATCTTATTTTGTTCATGTGAGCTCCCTAACTCCCTCTTATCTCAATGTTCATATTGTTAGGTTTTCATATAAAAACATTTCATGTTTTTTTATCTCCTCAGACTTTTAGACAAAACACTATACTTTGTGTATAAGAGAGACTGGGGCTTGATTTCAAACATCTTATTGGTTTTTAGATGCACATCTACATCCAGGCAAATATTAACTAAATAATAAAGGTGATTTTAAACAAAAGGTTAAACAGTGTTCTGACTTAATGAAACTAATGGCATGCCAAAACATTGCCTACAGTATAGACATACATTAGTGCGTGCGTGCATGTGTGTGTGTTTATCTGGACATTGTCAGCTTGACCTGAAGGGAGTCAATGGTCTCAATCACACTTACTCCCCCTCTGCCACCTATCAAGAGAGAGAGAGAGATCTTGATTCAACACCTCCGCCGCAAATAAGATGCACGGCATGTTAATGCTGCACACACACACTTGAGCGAGTGCAGCTGGATCATGGAGCCACACTACACAACCTCTTTATCTCTCATGAATTATGATTGCTGGATTTAGCAAGAAGCACAGTTGATATCATCCCTGACTCCTAACATTTTCCCAGGTGCTCATAAATTCTATTCAACAAATGCCTAGCTTTTCTGGAGTGTTACATTTCAATGAAAAAATGTGTTGCTGAGCTCAAACTAAAAGACTAAATTCTGGTTTGGGCTTATGTATTGTTTATTTTTAGGACTTAAGGACCTGTTACAATTGCATAAAATAATTGCAAAATAATCACATCAATTTAACCTGCAGTAAAGCAGTTTTATTGTGAAGATGTTAGAGTGTGTCCATGTAGGTTTGAAGGGTCATCGTGCAGAGCTAAAATATGTCAGAGAGAAAATAACAACACAGACTTTCTGTTTCCTGCAGGGCTTGGAGGGTGTCTGGGACCCTGCCGGTTGACACAGGGGTCACGACCCGTCCACGCCGGGAAACTGCCTTCCACACACATGCACGCACATGCAGTATGGGAACTACAGTGAAGCCTGAACGACACGTGTATACATACACAGCAGGAACACAGGCACAAAAATAAAAGCACAAGGGACAGATGAGAGTGCACACACCTGCCTGCGTGTACATACATTCAAGAAAAATTCACTTCAAACACAAAAACAAATTAATATATAAAGATTAGTAGTAGTGAAGAGAGAGACCAAGCAACCTTACACCTCTATTCTCTATTTTTACAATAGTTCAGTGTTTCTGATCAGAGTGATCCTATCCTCATAAAAACACTTCAATACGCGATCTATAAATAAAGAGACAGCGACACTGGACAGATTCCAGCTATTGTTTAACAGAACAGGTTTAATTCGGATATACTGGAGGCTTGACCTCCTCCTCAACCCTCAAACACACGAATACAGGATGAATAAATCACTCAATACTAAAGAGTTAAAAACTGTGCAGTATAAAAAATAAACATTCCAAATGTATTATTCCACATACATCTTAATATTTAAATAACCTTAATCGGTATTATGTGAGCAAAAAAAGAGCATTTCTTTCAATCAGCAGATGTAATGCTCAAATTTGATAGTTAAATATGAATAGTTTGTCAAAATGAGATAACTCCGTTTTTTAATTAACAATGTACATGTTTTAATTGTGTTTTATCGTGTTAGTTACCTTTACATTTTGGTTATTTAGGGCTTAAACACACAAACTTAAGTTTGATTGATATTAATTGGAGTGCACAATAAAAAACATCATTTCAAAAAATATTAAAAATAGAGTTATCTTATTTTGGAACCTAACTCTATCAAGTTTCGGCATATAGTAGGATCAAAAATAAGAAAAGACAGCTTTAACACATAATGAAATAAAACAGTAATAATAATTAATATCTATCGAAAATAACCTACAAAAAAATCCTTAAAAGTCCTTAAAAAAATGTTTGATTGCAGAAGCAGAGCAGAAAAATATTATAATTATATTGTTATTGCCATCTACATGCGTTTTTGTTTCTTGAGTCCAACAAACTAAAAGCTCCTGTATTGCCTTTATAGGATTTTAATTCTCCCTTTTCAATTCATATCTACATCTATATTTTACTACACCTGTACTGCTAGAGAACGCTACATAAATGCTAGAAAACCAATCATTTTCAGAGATCTTTTTATAATAGGCTAATATTTAGCACATCAGTCTCGTGGTAAATATATTATGAATACCTATATCCTGTACCAATAGCCTACCTATCTAGTGCAATAAGACAGTGTTTACTGTAGGCCTATAACCCGCCAGCTCTTTGTTAATATGATTAATATAATTTAAAAAAAAAACACTCGTAGGCTAATGCTTTTTATTGCATGAAATGTCCAACGACTTGCGTTTTAAATAAAGAAAGACTAGAGAACGTTTGCATATCTGATGGCTGTTCTACTTACTGGTCCCTCCAGATGGCGTCAATCCACTTCATAGAGCTTTAAATTATGTTTACTGCAATAATGCTAATCTTCAGGAATTAAATCCGGCTCTGTTCACCACAACAACTCGCAGGTAATGTGAGCGATTCAATTTAAAAAAGGATGAAAATAAAGACTGTATAGGTGACACGTAACCAACTGAATTAACTGTATAACTCGTCAATATGCTTAGGTTAACATTGTTTCATTCAAAAAATGTCAGTTATATATAGCCATTGCTATGAAAACATCCTTAAATCACAATAAAGACCCTATACAGTACCAAAAATAGTAAGTAAAAGAGTAAATAAATACGTTTTCTGCAGTGTTTTTATGGTATATGTAAATAAGACACTTACACAACTGCAGCAGAAATCAGTCCACACAGAGATCAGCACAACAAGCTTTATTTTCATACACATCATATTATGCATTACATGTGAAAACGATACAAAGAAGACAATGCAAATTTGTTCAAACTTACTCTCTCTGATTGCTGACCATGTTTTACTACTAGCTCGAATCTCCCTATGGCCTATTTACGTTCCAAAAGTTTGAGTGTTTCTTCCAAGTTCCCCCTAATAATGTTGACTGATAGTATTTCAAAAATAATATAAGATAAATATAACACAGCTTTCATTTCCAATTCCCAGTTCTCCATTTGTGTTGTTTTATAGTTTTGTTTGTCATTTTAAAACGGGAAAAATCGTAAAAGTGACGAAAAAAGTGGAAAAACAAATTTACGTAAATCTGGTTAAATAACAAACTAAAAGAATAACTTCACGTCGGATTTTTTTTTAAGATGAAGACTTGCTGTTTATTGCAGGTGATAACCAATGAAGAATTGGCGTAATGTAGTCTATATTGCAGCAGACATCCTATAGTTTTTATGGGACACTGTAGTTGGGTCTGATGTCTAACTGTCGTGTTGTAAAACTAAGGGAAATGAACAGTGTAGGGCTTATCCAGCAGTACTCTTGTAGAAGGAAATCTGAGAGGTATCACTGCCTCAGGGCAGCCGAAGGGTCCACTTCCCGGAGTCTGCGACTCATCACAGAACACAGCAGACGCCAACCCATGCCCTTATCAGAGAAGCGTCTGTCAGCTACAAATCAGCCTGTCCACTGCCCATGAAACACACACAGCTAATAACACAAAGCGTACAGAGCAGTGCGGTGCTAATAAACACTTGAATAACAAACACTCATGCAACACTCCCAATAGTGTACGAGTTACAAACTGAAGAGGTTTCATGTCATATCTGCTACACTTAACCACCTGATGTGTTTAAGGAAGTGCATCAACTTACACGCGTTAATCACAATGATGTAACAGCTTTGATGATAATGCCATTTGTTCTTCATGCATGTCAGGATTGTGTAGGCACGAAGGCTTTCTATCCATACATGTTTGTTATTCAACTGTCTATTCCCTTAATCAGTAGAGCAACACACGCACTCACACTCACATAAATGAGCTCTAAATGTAACCAGATCCTTGTCATCACTAACATCAACATGATAGAGAGAGAGAGAGAGAGAGAGAGAGAGAGAGAGACAGAGAGAGAGAGAGAGAGCATTTCAGAAGGGAAATGCAGAGGAATAAAAGTTGCTTTCACTGTGTACAAATATAGCCTACCTTGTCAAATTAAAATAAATTTCAAAGTCTTTCACAGACATTATTTATCGATTATTTAACGATTTTGTACGGACGTGTGTTTGATTTAAGCATTTTTCGGCCAAATATAGAGAAACTTTCTTAAATGATTTGCGGGGTAATTAAAGGATGTGACATGCATCTTCTTTACAATGTTAAACGGGCTATCTTGTCATGCTTAACATGGTCAACTTGTCAAAAAACGAGTTAGGCGTATTACGTAGTATTTCTGTAATCAAAACACTCCCCCAGCAATTGTAAAGGTTTCGGAAAGTTTTCAATTGTCTTTGGTAAACTGAAATGACCTTAAGGCAGGGCTATTTAATTGGCGGCCCGAGGGGCGAACCCGGCCCTCCATGTAATGTGTTCCGGCCCTTCAAGCAGAGTGTGAAAAAATAATCTCTATAATAAATTAGTTCAGTAGGGAACTGAAACTACAGTTATGAAGTGACGAGCGTCTGTTCCATTCGCCACGAACTGCAGCAGCACAGTTTGGCGCGAGTAAATTTCATACAAAGTCAATGGAAAGACGCGCGTAGACGCGAACTCGCCTATGGCGCTCGTGATATGAATTCGCGCGAAGAGTTTTCTCCTCACTCACGCGAAAATAACGAACCTTTCCCGCCAGTAATAAAGAGCGTGGAACGCGATTGCTCGCGTTTAGTGTGAACACAAGCGAGTGGCGCGACTCGCAAGCAGTCTCTCCTCTGTGAGACGCGTTGAGCAGGACGATGACGGATGAGAACTTTTATTAGTTTCATTTCTGACTTTTCGCTAGCACGAATAGGACCACCATTTAAAACGTAAGAGCGGAGAATAGCGCGTCGGAGAACAGCGCCTATGGTTTAATGTTGTTTCACTGAATTTCCCTTTTTTGTTTTGCAGTTTCAAAATACAATTAATGATCATGTTGAATGTAGAAAAGCCTAATTTGGCATTTTACAATGCACCGATGTTTTTTGTGCAGATTAAAATACAAAATCAGCATGTTTAAATATAGGAAAGAACTTTGGGTACTATGGAGCAAAAATAAAAACTCCTATATTTAGGGCCCTATGATTGAATCACGGATTCCGGGCATTTTTGCTGTATAAAGCGGAATGGCACAGAATCTGGCAAATGTTTTATATCCTAACCAAAATGTTGGAATGAATTTCAAATTCAAATTGTGCATTTAATTTAGAAATATTCAAATGGTCTTTAAATATGTAATCTGCAATTGTGTTGCGTGTGCTTGTGGAGCTTTCAGAGAACACGTGCACATGTTGGCTTCTGTTCCTGTTTCATGTGAGAATTTAAAAAAGCAACTGTCAGAAATATTTAGACAGAATTTTTTTATTATTGTTGTAATTATCACTCATATTGCAAGCCATATCCCTCCTGCCCCTCATTTGGGATGTTTTTTTTGAACTGTGACAAAGTTCCCCCATGACAAACTAATTGAATTGCCCTGACTTAATAGAAAAACTTAAGGATCTTTATGCAAGTGGGTGACATGCGGTGAGTGAAACTTATGTCTGCGTTTTGTTGACAATGTGCTTTAGTTCATCCTACCCCTCTCCCCCGCACGCACCGTATGATTTCGGAAGTGATCATACAGCTGTATCTATCTTTTATAAATGTAGTCAAACTAAACACTCTTCGAAGATGCAATGTATGAAATACTACTCTATAGGTACTCAAGATTAAGAGACTGGCAGAAACCCGTGTAATAGGACCACTTGAAAGATTTGCGAGGACATTAAACATTAATCAATACTTTAAGGAACCAGTCATTTATGGATCTAAAATAAAGAGCATATTTCTTCTAATAAACTATCAAATATCCCCTTGTGAATCCAGTCAAGTCCAAACAAAGTTTGAGCATTAAACTGTTCTGCATATAATACCACATATCAGCCATAGTTACTGCTTTCTTTTTATGTTATGACCTAGGTACTCATGCCAGAATTAAATATTAAAGACAGGGTAATCGAGTAGGATTCTATTGGTCAGGGATCTCTAACCCTGCTCCTGGTGAGCTACTGTCCTGAAGTATTCAGCTCCAACCCCAATCAAACACACCTGGACCATCTAATCAACATGTCCAGGGTTGCTTGATAATTACAGACAGGTATGCTGGAGCAGGGTTGGAGCTGCAGTTTGCAGGATGGTAGCTCACCAGGAACATGGTTGGAGATCCCTGCTATAGGTTGAGGTATAGCTTTCCAGTAGCTCAGTGGTAAGAGCATAACGCAAGGTTGTGGGTTCGATCCCAAGGGATTGCACATACCAAAGTAGAAATGTATAGGATAATAATAAAGTCGCTTTGGATAAAAGCATCTGTAAAATGTAAATGTTAAACTTGATTTATACTGGGGCATGTTCCCCGGTAATAGGGGCCAGGGTAACACCCACGGAAACATATAAATCCAATACAACCTATACAATGAGCTTTCCTGTGGCTCAGTGGTTAAAGCATGGTGTTAGCAACGCCAAGTTGTGGGTTCAATCCCAGGGGATTGCACATTATAAAAAACATACGTATAGTATAATGCAATGTAAGTCTCGTATGCCAAATGTATAAGATAACCTACACAGAAACAAAGGGTTGTAACTAGTGAACACAAAATTACAGTAAGACATGACAATTCCAAGTGCAAAACACACTGGTTAAATAGTTTTGAGGGTGAAAAGATGCAGATGCGGGGTGTACTCAAGGTAATCAGGTTCAAAGGATTAGAGGAGGGTTAGGAGCGATAAACTGAGTTGTTACAGTTCCCACCTCCTGCAGGCGCATGGATGAGGGGTAGGTAGAGAAAGGTGGCAGGGGATAGTCCATGGGGCAGGGGAGTTGTCACACAACAAAAAATGGTCACATGTTGAATCAGGCACAATGTCTATCCCCAATAAATAATAATCCCATATTAACAGGCTAAACTTTAAACTGTATTAGTTTAAATCTACAAATATACAGTGGCATATCATGACAATCCACTCTTTCATGTACCTTTATTAGTTATTATGTTTATAAATTGTGATCCACATCATGTTTCTGTTCAAATCTAGTAATTAGCTATTAATATAGTGAAGTATTCTGTCATGCTGGCCAGTTTTTCCACTGGTTCAGTTTTAATTGTTTTAAAAACATAAAATAGACATTGTACATTTGTTGTTTTTGACTTATGCAACCTTAATACGTAAGGCCATGACACCAAAAACTAGTATTTTAAATGCTGTTAAAGTCAAGTAAACAACAATAATCTTTTGTGACAGCGACGTTTTGCAGACCAGTTTTATGAATGTCACCTACCAAAGTCAAAATCAACGTTACACCCCTGTGTGAATACGGCTCTCCTGTTTTTGCCAAGTGGTTGATATCCTTAGGACAACATCACTCTTAGCTAACATCCACAATGACCAGGAATCACATACAATGAACGAGCACAGGACAATGAAACATGAGGACTCTTTATAGGGAGACGAACACAGGATAATTAAATAGGGACCAGGTGACACGGATCAAACACTAAGGGGAAGCTAATTAACACAAACTAGGAAACAGGAGGGTAGGAACGATGACGCGACTCGGGGTGAGTATGGAAAGCCACAAGGTCAAAAACATCTCTCCCCACATGAAAAAAAGGATTCTGTATGATTCCACCTCTAAACCAAGAAATACCTGACAAGGAGAGGTGAAACCATGACAGAAAAGGGTCTTAGGTGGTGCCTGACAAACATGGTCTTTCACATACAGTTAAAAGTACTCTACTCTTGAACTGAAAGCCCATTATTGACATACATACATTAGCAGCAGGCTCCCTGCCACACCAGCGTCAACATTCTTCCGGCATCCATCCTCCTCCCCATCATCTTCTACTTTGCTCATTTTCCTCCTCTCTGCAGTCTCTATTGTAGGGGCAGTGGTTAAGCTTGAATTGCTTTGAATTGCCAAGCATTGCTTATGCGCGCGCGCGTGTGTGTACAACTTTCTTTGTGAGTACCAGCTTGAGAATGAGGACTGAAGACTGAAGTTTGTTTGACTGAGGACTAAGACTGTAAAGTGTGAACAGAACGTAAAGTGAGAACAGTTTGGCTGGTCCTGACTTCCTGGCACCCCTTTAACAGGCTGTTGAGGGTTAAAATTTGGTTTTAGGGTTAAGGTTACAATTGGCTTAAGGTTAGATTTAGGGTTAGCATTAGGCACTTAGTTGTGATGGGTAGGGTAATGGGCTATGTTGTACTGTAAATTAACGTCCTCTGTCTGTCTGCCTGTCTGTCTGTCTGTCTGTCTGTCTATGTGTGAGTGGTTTGTAGACAGGAGTCAGTCCAGCGGACCAGTCACAGAAATGATTCTCCACTTCCTGAGTCAGGAATAGACTGTGCAATGACTTTGATAGTATGTGTGTGTGTTAAATAGTAAAGGTGTTTTTTGGGCGGAAATGTATATATCTGTTTTAAATTGACAAAGGTCTGTCTCTGTATCAATCAGACCTTAAAGTTATTTCACAATAAAATAAACATTTAACACATGATTTAGAAACTTCAAGGATATGCCACACTAATATTTTTTGTGACACATTTCAGAAACTTGTTCATACTTTAGGTTACATAGCCACTTCTGAAACATCAACAGTTGTTAACTTAACACACATTAAAATTACAGTGGTAAGGTGCAAAAACATTGGGTTTTGGGTAAGAGAAGGGGATAATCAAAAGCTCTGTAAAATTCATTCCTGAGGCCTTGGTTGGCTGATTTCTTTCAAATGCACCAGGCTATAAGTCTACCTCAGTTTTCTTTTTCCTAACGCCCACGTTATTTCAATAATACAGGATATGGTTACACGAAAAGGGGCCAAAAAACAAACTAGTGTCTTTGTTAAATAAACTTGATGTAGTTGTTGTACACATACCAGCAAACTCGGAAGAGGTGAAAAAGGTGACACACATACAATTAAAATCCCTGCTGGGGGTTGTGGGCATCCTCCCCCATAAGATTTTTTTCACGGTGAGGCATGATCAACTTGAAATGTATGTTTGGTAACTAGTTTGATGTTGCCATTGTGAGCCCTAGACAGATTTGATCCTAGAGTGACCCACAGCAACATTCATATTTATAAAAACAGTCTTTGTTGTGGAAAAGTGCTTAGTGCCACGTCAGGGTCTGAGCAGACGTACAAACTTTTGCTTGTCCGAGTGTTGTATGTTTTTGGAAATATAAACCTTAACACTTAAGGATTTGGATGTTGAAAGGTGCTCTTTTCTACACCCCTGTTCGCACGGGATTATCTGAGGACCTTGTGTGATTTGAAATGACCTCCCCACAACTATATTTCATGTGGCTCAAATGCCCGGGATAATTGAAGCATGTAATTTTACTCAAATTTACTGACTTATTTCCTGAATGTGATGGCAAGGCTTTGCGTATCGTTTGTATAGCTTGTATAGTTGTATGGCGTTTAATGATATATGACCGTACCTGTTAGAATTTGGGACCCTCTCAAATAACAACACGGGAGATTTATGATTGAGAATCTTTTCTTTACGAATTACAGACATGGCTGATTCACACGTAATTAACATCACAGCTACACAACCTCTGCAATTATTACAAATGACTAAAGCTCCCCTGGTAAAACTGATGATGTGCGAATAAGGCTATGTGTCAGTGACACTAATAAAAGCAGAGACTTTTAAGTTGCACAAGATTTCAAGATTATTTGCAATTATAGATTTCTTATCTGAAAGACAGGCAAACATCTTTCAGAAAAGCAACAAATTTGAGGTAAAGCTGTATTTGTATGTATTTATATACTCATTGTACTGACCTTTCTGTCTTGAGGTTGCATGCTGTCACTGGTTCGAATCCTGTCTATCTGTTTGATGCATTGTTGTGAGTTACCCATAGATGATCCCTTAAATTTACAATGTCATTTAATGGGTTGTGTTTAGGTGAGACCTGTCTTTGTGATTTAAAGGTGACATGAATTAAAATCATAAGATTAACCCAAATTTTGTAATATAAGAGGGGATCGTATTCACGCAAACATCATGTAAATGTCAGAACTGAAAACCACCTTGTACTGAGATTATATCTGTTAGTGACACCATGCTCAGTGAACACCAGGTTCTGGAATGCACCTACAGTCCTGCTCACCATTGTTGTAGGAAATAGTTCATTGAAATATCAATGTCATTTTCAACATCAGGCCAATGATCAAGAAGTCTTAATGGACTGGAGATGTTGAAAATCAGCTTGAAACAGGATGTGTGTCTATATTGTCTCAATGCACAACTAGGAGAAGAATTTGAGTGGCCAAAGACTCTTCAAAGAGTACAGATGGAAAATTGCAGTAATCAGTTGAATTTTGGGGTCAGAAAGCATTTCAGAAAAGTAAAGGAAAACTGCACCTCCAACACCACAAGTTGTTCGGGACACGAACCCTATAGAAAATGAGTGAAATTAACTGAAGAAGAGGGAGGACCAACATTTTGATCTTGAGAAATTAGGATCTGGAGAAATTATTTATGGAGGAATGGATTAAGATGACTCTCAATGTAATCTCAAACATCATCAGACTGAAAAGAAAACACACAGAGCTGATTTTCGTATAAATTAAGGTTGCGGGGTGAATTAAATACTAGGGTCGCAATAATTGTGTTGAATATTGTATATTTGTTTAAATAAAAGATCAAAATGAGAAACAATGCAGATTCATTTTAACAGCATTCTTTGCTCATATTTACCAAGGGTGCCAATAACGGTGAGCAGGACTGTATATATCACGACATTGATAGGTTGAACACCGCCTCCACAGAAAAATATAGACTACTTCTCTAGCCCCGCCCAATGGTTCGCGCATGACAAAACTGAAGTACCACAAGTGACGTGGAACCAGAAAGTGCGAGCAAGCAATAAACAAACTTGTTTTTGCCATCCCTGGTTGTGGAAGAGCAGTCGCTGCATAACCTTCCTTAACCGTCTCAAATGGTGACAGGTATGGTCATATATCATTAAACAACATACAACTATAGGCTATGCAAACTATACGCAAAGCTTGCCATCCCATCCGGGAAATAAGCTAGTACATTTGAGTAAAATCCTGTGCAAATGCATCACATGAAATACAGAGGTTATTGCAGAGCTGGCCTCAAAACCTGAGTAGAAAATAACCTGTTATTTATTGTTTTTTTCATGTTTTGGATGTAAACACTGTTTGAACGTCATAAGTAGAGATAATTAGTATAATACAACAAACAAGCCCAGTTCATCACACCTTTAATATGTAAAGGTCAGCCGGGTGAAAAACACTATACAAGGTTTCTCACAGTCCTGGTTGAAGTTATTGTTGCCAAGCATAGTTGGGTAGAGAGGCTGTGCATTACTGTTGGGTGGGCTGTAAAGACAAGAAAATATGCATTTAGTTGAGGGTAGAGTTCTTTAATACAAGGTGAGATGTCTTCCAGACAGGCTGAGATTTTTGTGCAACTACACTTGAATAATCTGGTTGGAAATGAGAAAATGTAATATCTAAGAATGTTTAAGATTGACATTGGCATAAAAGTGGTAGGGAAAACATTCAGCTACAATTCTTAGCAATGTTCTCTTGCCAAGCTTGTAAAAAGGTCTATGGTCTACCTTTGGTCTATGCACCAAAGGTCTATGCACCGATCCTAGTCACAAGATAAAGCCACGTCGGTCACTGTGTCAAATCTGCAAATTTAGTAAAATAGGGACTGGTGAGCTGGTGTCAGCTTTTGCCAGCTGCAGGATTAATTTCCACTACTGCGCTCCTTGCTGCTGGCAATGCTGATTCAATTTCGTTTCAGGGCATGTTAGTAAATTTGCACTTGCACATCTCCGAAATGAATCTATATATCCGATAATCTTGGCTTGGCTACTATTCACAGCGATTAGCTGTCACTCTGCGTTTGTCGCTTGATGCTCTTTGGTGTTCTCACTGCTTTTTCCGCCCTGCTGTTGGTCCCATAATGCAATGCGCGAGTGTGAGGTGCAGCTCTCATACAAATGGATTGAAAACGCTCTGCTCTGTGCCAGTGGAAACACGCAGCAAACCTGGCATTGTTTTTCAACAAGCAGGGAATTCCGATGTTTAGGTTGTTCGCTTTACATTCCTGGGCTGCGTTTCCCAGAAGCATCGTAACCTTCAGTTGATCTTAGGACCATTGTCTTCAAAAGCAGACGTAATGATGTGATCGATTGGAAACGAGAGCCAATGCTATCGCACAAACAAAATTGAGGTAACGCTTCTTTCTTGCAACAGTTTTTGAACGTCCGTTCACTGGATCAGAGATGTATGGAGGATGGTGATTACTTTCGCATCTTTTCCTCATACAAATTCATCATTTGGCTTTGGTACACTTGGAATAAATGTATTTTTTTGCAATTTTTGACTGCTTATATCTCACGATGTGAGATGGTGGTCTAGTGGGTTAAACCACAGAACTGGTAAATCAAAAGGTTGCTGGTTCGATCCCAGCAGCCACCACCAGTGTGTCCTTGAGCAAGACACTTTACTTCATGTTGCTCCAGGGGGATTGTCCCTGTAATAAGTGCACTGTAAGTCGCTTTGGATAAAAGCATCTGCCAAATGACTAAATGTAAATGTAAATGATTTATATTACACGATAAATAAACTGTAAACTGTTCATGACTGATTATCCCGACTGTTGAACTGAACATCAAACCCCGACACATGTCATCAAAGCAAAATTATACCCTAATATACAATGTCATAAAAGTGGTAAAATACAAAAAAAGAGCGTCAATATGTGATGAGACAGGAGTGAGAATGTGTTGCAAAGGCAGTCTGTTAAATGGTTGATTTAATAGATAGACTGCTTGTAAAGCGGTTTATCTAAAAAAAGAACTCAGTAAGGTACAGCAAAAAAATAAATACTTTCAAAAGTTTTATCATAAAGCAGTAACGAAAATTAAATCTAGTGTGTAGTAGTTAGATATTGTACCATCACAGGCACACCATATTAGGTCATAAAACTTGAACTCAGCTTCAGGCTTACTTACTTTTTTAATGTAGTATTTTGAACAAAATCATATAGTAATTTATTTTGCTTCAGAATGTGAACAGAACTTTCAGGATGTGCTTGTTTTATTTCTAGATCTCATTAGCCCAGGGGGTTCCACATAACATACTGAATAAGCTAAATCAACTTAATTTCCTTTTTGATAAATGTATCATGATTTTGACAAGTTTAGTCTAAAAGATTTCCTGTCCATGCTTCATCATTAGGCACGTTTTTGCTTATGTATTAGAACAGTAGTAGCAGTTACATTAATTTCACTGTGTATTATCATCACTGGAGCCCTTAAGCTGCATGATGAAATATTATGACCAAAAGCCACTTTTTCACCTAGTGAGTCAAACATTATGATTAAAACCCCTTTTAAAGCCAAATGTTAAGTTATGAACAGTATTAGTAAAGATATAGAGGTCAATTATAACTCAAATTAAATTGAAATGCCCTCAGGCGTGCCAAAAGCGTGTGTCTGTTTACAGTTATTCAGAAACACAGCACATCACAATGTTACACCCATCAGATGGCAAGAGTAAAGGCAAAAAGGATTTTTGTAATCAAGCTGTTTAAGTTAACATCAAATAGACAGTTTATGTGTTTATCGTCCGTGACCCTGGACCACAAAGTAGTGCGGGAAGCGGGAATACTTGTGGCAATAGAGGGTATGCACTGACGTCACTTTCCCACGTGAATACAACTGGACACGCTCCCTAGAGAGATAAAACTGAGGCAAAATGTCTGCATTCAATTGGAGGAACAAAAAACCGGGCTAAAAATGGAAAATTATTTGCTGAAACTACAAGCAGAACTCGACGGTGATCCTTATGACCTTGTTATGACTTACAAAGGAATCGGCTGTTCTTAGACACTCAAATGTTGCGCGGAATTGCATATCCTGGTATTGTTACCATTCATTTTGCCCAGTGTTTTACCACTCAAGCAGGTGCGTTCCCGCGTGTTCACATGGAAAAGGGACCATACGTGCATACCCTCTATTGCCAATAAAACATTTTATGGGTCAAAGTAATCGATTTTTCATTATTGTCAAAAATCATTGAGAAATTAAGTAAAGATCATGTTTCATGAAAATGTTTTGTAAATTTCCTATCGTAAATATCAAAACTTTATTTCGGTAAGTGGATGCAGCAAAATCGCGAACAAAAATGTCCGGAAACATACCTACAAACTTCACTCGCTGCTGCACGCATTTTGACAATTACCCACTCAAGTTTGATATCAATGTAAAGCTTAGAACTTCACGAGCCGACAGAAGGGGTTCGCCCTTGAGAACCAACCAGTCAACTCTGACTACTATAGAAGAAGCCAATGAAATTTGGCTAATGAAATTTGCATGCCGGTCTCCGCCCCCAGATATCTGGTATAAAAGGAAGACAGCGTTCAGCATTCATTTACCTTTTGTTCTACAGAGCCATCGCTCATGAATACATTTAGATTTAAGAATCTTCAAGAAAATTGCCGGATCATTGACGTAGAGCAGCCCCTATCCTCTAGCGACCTTTCCCTGGGAGTCTCGGCGGTTCAAGAGGTGTTCAGAGAAATTTCCAAAAAGTCCTTTCAAGGACTTAGCATTCTCCAGCGTGGCATGTCACGCTGTTCTCTTGGGTGTGGCACCCTCATCGAGGAGGGGGACGGACACAATAGCTGCATCAGGTGTCTGGGAGTCCAGCACGCTGAGGCAGCCTTCGTAGACACATCTTGCCCGCACTGCAGCCAGATGGTCATACAGAAGTTGCGACGTCTGCTTCCCAGCAGTCCAGGACCCCTTCAACATCGGCTCTGGTTCCTGTGCACCCAGCGCACGCTTCACCCCGGAAGAGGAGGTCGTGGGGAAACCTCCACCCCCTCAGCAACCTTCTCGCAAGGAGCGCCCCTGACGGGAAGACCCCAGGGAGAACAACATCGGGCACGACCTTCACAGCCACGCCTCTGATTGGTCGGTACGGGACGCTTCCTGCAACGTCTCCAAAGCCACTTACTCGCAAGTTTCTGTTCTTCCTGGGTGTCCCTTGCAGCTGCTCTCACACTCCACTGGACTGTGTTCGGCAACCCGACCTCACGTCTTGGCGAGACGTAAGGTTGAAGAAACATTACAGCCGCCACCACTCGCCAACCGACAGTGCTTGCAGCTGTTACGCCAGGCAGGCAAGTTGGCGGAGCCAACCTTCCCTCCGGGGCCCCCCGCGCAAGATGTGGTTAGCTCCACCAGCCGACGAACCACCCACGTGGAAATGGTGAAGCAGACCGTCTCCTTGGTCCCCCTGTCTCAGTCCCTGGAAGCTTGGCAAGAGGTGCCCCTTGTCTCGGTGGCTGCTCGGTGCTCGGTGGTTCTCCAGAAACCCTCCAAACTTTCGGTGCATCCTCTCCACCTCTGTCAGAGGCAGTGACGCCTCCGTACTTCAGGCAGAGGTTGCCACCCTTCTGGCGAAACAGGCCATCGAGCTCATCCCTCAAGCCAAGATGTTCAGCAGGTTTTACAGCCCGTACTTCATCGTTCCCAAGAAAAACGGCGGGTCGCGCCCCGATTCTAGGATACCCTGAGCAAGCACCTTCACAAGTTGCTGTTCAGGATGCTCAAGCAGAGGCGGATCCTGACATCCATCAGGATTGGTTCGAGGCAATCGACCTGAAGGACGCTTACTTTCATGTCTCGATTCTCCCCATCGACACCGGCCGTTCCTACGGTTGGCGTTCGAGGGGCGGGCATGTCAGTACAGAGTCCTTCCTGTCGGGTCTGTCCCTGTCCCCACAGGTCTTCACGAAGATCGTGGAAGCCACCCTTTCTCCCCTCAGGGAAAAGTTGTGCGGGTACTGAACTATCTCGACTACTGGCTTATCCTGGCACACTTGCGAGATCTGTTGTGTACACAAAGAGACCTTGTTCTCCGGCAACTAGATTGTGACTGCAGGTCAACCGAGAAAAGAGCAAGCTCTCCCCGGTGCAGAGCATCCTCTTTCTCGTAATTGGAAATCTATCACCATGTCGGCGCGACTGACCAGTCAGTGTTGAACTGCCTGCCTTTGCGCACAGCTGGCCGCAGGACAAGCCGAAGTACGCCTTCCCCCCAGTGAGCCTCATTGCACAGACACTGTGCAATATCAGGAAGAAGAGCACCAAGTGTTACTGGTTGCGCCGCACTGGCTAGCTGATGCTCTTGACAACGACCCCCCCTGGCCCATCCTGACGGAGGACCTGCTCTCTCAGGGTGAGGCCATTTTCTAGCATCCCAGACCAGACCTCTGGAACCTCCATGTCCGGTCTCTGGACGGGACGAGGAGATCCTGAGTAGGCTACCCCCTCTGTGGTGGAGACCATCACCCAGTCTAGGCCCCCATCTACTAGGTGGTTATACGCCTCTAGACGGCGCCTCTTCTCGTCCTGGTGTCTCTCTCAACGAGAAAGACCCACGGAGCTGCTCGATCGGGATTGTGTTGTCCTTCTTACAAGAGAGACTGGAGTCTAACATCTCCACCTCCACTCTGAAGGTGTATGTAACCACTATCGCCACTCGTCACGACTCAGTTGATGAAAAGTCTCTAGGGCAGCACGAACTGATCACCAGGTTCTTAAGGGGCGCGAGAAGGTGGAATCCGCCACGACTCCGCTCCATACCCTTTTGGGACCTTAATGTGGTCCTGCCGAGCCTCTCTGGGCCCCCATTCGAACCCCTCAGAAGTTCCGATCTACCTCACCTTTCGAGTAAGACGACCCTCCTGATGGCGCACGCTTCTTTCAAGAGGGTAGGGGACCTACAAGCATTTTCTGTGTCCCCGGATTGACTTCAATTCGGACCTGGCAACTCTCACATTATCCTGAGACCCAGGCCCAGATACGTGCCCAAAGTCCCCACGACTCCCTTTGGGGACCAAGTGGTGAACTTGCAACCGCTCCCCGTTGGGGAGGAAGACACAACCCCATCCATGTTGTGTCCAGCACGCAAACTGCGCCTCTACTTGGACCAGCTCTTTGTCTGTTTCGGAGGACAGCAGAAGGCGAGGGCTGTCTCCAAACAGAGACTTGCGCACTGGATCGTGGATTCCGTCACAATGTATACCGATACCATGATCTCCCGTGCCCATTGGCAGTGCGGGCTCACAACACACGGGGTATAGCCACCTCCTAGGCACTGGCCAGAGGCGTCTCTCTGGCAGACATTTGCAGAGCTGCAGGTTGGGCTACGCACAAAACCTTCGCACCGTCATTTTACAACCTTTGCATAAACCCGTTGTCAGCCCACGTCCAGCGTGGCAACATGTAGGACTGGCATCCGGCAGGGCGTATGCCTGCGAAAGCACCTCCCCACGCTCCAGCAGGTTGGGTCAGTGTGCTATCTGCCTCCCTTCTTACCCACCATATGGTTAAAAACAGGCATCCCATAGGGCGAGACCATATCTATATCCACTGTATTCCTCCCCCCGGGTAGGAAGTGGCCTCTGTAGCGCATCCCTAATTAAGGAAGTCGCGCTTACCCGGTGTAAAAGGAATGACATTAATGATGAATTCCAGTCTGGATTTCGAGCATGTCACAGTACAGAGACTGCTTTGATCAGAGTTACAAATGATCTGCTTTTAGCGTCTGACCGTGGCTGTATTTCGTTATTGGTGCTGCTAGACCTCATTGCTGCATTTGACACCATTGACCACAGCATACCTCTACATAGACTCGAAAATTACGTCGGCATTAACGGAATAGCATTGAAATGGTTTAAGTCTTATTTATCCGACCGTTTTCAATTTGTAGCAATAAACAATGAGGTGTCCCGCAAATCATAAGTCCAGTACGGTGTACCACAGGGCTCAGTCTTGGGACCCCTGCTCTTCGCATTATACATGCTACCTCTAGGAGATATAATAAAGCGACACGGAATTAGCTTTCACTGTTATGCTGATGATACTCAACTTTATATTTCCTCGATGCCTCATGAAACCCAGCAGTTTCATCGAATAAAGGATTGCATAGTTGACTTAAAAATGTGGATGAGTAACAATTTTTTACTACTAAACTCGGACAAAACAGAAGTGTTACTTACTGGACCGAAAACTGCTATGCGTAACAACCAAGAATACTGCTTAACGATTGACGGATGCTCCATAAAATCCTCGTCATCAGCTAAGAATCTTGGCGTTGTATTCGACAGTACTCTCTCATTTGAAAGCCATGTCGCCAACACCTGTAAAATTGCATTTTTCCATTTTAAGAATATATCTAAATTACGTCATATGCTGTCACTGTCAGATGCAGAGAAATTAATTCATGCATTCATGATATCAAGACTAGATTACTGTAATGCACTTCTAGGTGGTTGCCCTGCGGGCCTATTACAAAAACTGCAACTGGTTCAAAACGCGGCAGCTCGAGTTCTTACACGTACAAAAAAGTATGAGCATATAACCCCGGTTCTGTCAACCTTGCACTGGTTACCTATAAAGCATCGCATTAACTTTAAGATCTTGCTTATTACCTATAAAGCCCTACATGGTCTAGCGCCGCAGTATTTGAATGAACTTCTATTGTATTACAGACCTCCACGTACATTACGCTCTAAGGGGTCCTGTCAGTTGGTAATACCTAGAATTTCAAAATCAAGTGCAGGTGGTAGATCCTTTTCTTATCTAGCGCCTAAACATTGGAATATTCTTCCCTGCACGGTCCGGGAGGCAGACACACTCTGTCAGTTTAAATCTAGACTAAAGACTCATCTTTTTAATCTTGCATACACTACACCTCCATAATATTAATCCTCAGAGGATTTAGGCTGCATTATTTAGATCAACCGGAACCAGGAACACATCGAACAACAAATGATGTACTTGTTGCATCAAAGAGTGCAGAACAGTACTCTACTCTCAGCCAGTCTTGTCTCTTTGTTCCAAGGTTACCGCAGGATGCAGTTCATGCCCAGACCTGATGGCAGAGCTGAGAATGGGAAGCGGTGACCTGACAAGTGCTAAGAGGATAGAGCTGGATAAAGGACGCAACAACTTTGTTTTTCCTACAACATTTCAAATGCTATTAGATTGTTAATGATAATCTTTAATCCTTAATTTTTATATTTTTATTAAGCCTTGTTGTGCAAGCACTGTTGAGCTTGTGCAGAGGCAGCAGCTTTTGCCAGAGGGGAACTGGAATCCCCTGGTTGGGCCTGGGTTCCCCTGAGGTTTTTTTTCTCGATGGGAGTTTTGGGTTCCTCACCACCGTTTGCATATTGTTTTGCACTATCTGCCTGGCCGGGGGGGCTGCTTTAGAATTCATACTTGTATTAAATGTGTCTCATGTACAGCTGCTTTGTAACAATAAAAATTGTAAAAAGCGCTATATAAATAAAGTTGAGTTGAGTTGAGTAAACCCGATCCAGACAGCCTCTCGCCAGTAGAGAGCTAAGGCCTCCGTCCATGAAAGGTTACCGGTCAGGGTGTACCCATCTTTCTCCAAGAAAGCGCTGGGACCCCCGACTATCACACTGGAAGGTAACAATTTCGCGAGAGCCTCGTGCTGAAACGCCCAGGACTGCTACAGTCTCTTCCCTATAGATTGGGACACGATAAAACGTTGTGGCATTTTCCATAGGAACCCATCTGACGCCCAGAGACAGACAGAAAAGGAACGTCTCGGTTACATCTGTAACCTCAGTTCCCTGATGGAGGGAACGAGAAGTGTGTCCCGTATGCCACAACACCTATCGTCCTCTGCTCTAGTCGTGAGAGACTCTCAGGCTCTTTAGAACAAAAGGTAAATGAATGCTACACTTCCTTTAATACCGGATATCCGGGGGCGGAGACCGGCATGCAAATTTCATTAGGCAAATTTCATTGGCCTCTTCTTTAGTAATCAGAGTTGATCTCAATGGCGAACCCCATCTGTCGGCTCGATACAACGTCTCTTTTGTTGTTCAGGGTCACATTTAATTAATCTGTTGAAGTAACACAATATTTCGGAGAATGTATGTTTTTTCAAACATGCATTATTAATAGAGCACATATCTTTAAATAAGACAGAAAAGCACCAAACATCAAAATGTATGCTTATGTTTTATTAATCTGCTTGAATTTTACAACGTGAGTGAATGCTTAAAGGACCCATTGGATGAAAGTCAATTTTTTTCTGTTTTTAAGTGCTATAATCGGGTCCCCGGTGCATCTTGTAACCCAGAAAACATGAAAAACAAGATCCCAGTAACTTTGTTTTGGTAAGCCTTTCTCTGCTGGCATGTGATAAATCGAGCCGTTCAGATTTCGCTTCTGATGTGACGTAGATGCAGACTCTTATTGTAATATTACCGCCCAATAATCTATAGGATGATTTATCAACAGTCTGAATTGAAGTTCATGTACCATATATTTAGGAGGATAACGTTAGCATATGATAGCGAAGGGAGCTAAATTAGTCAAGGGCTAAATAGAACATTCAAAGCCGGTGTTAAACTTACTCTATATGTTAAACTTTATATGTTATTTGGCAGACGGCCACTTGGAGTTTAGCTGTATGTGTGTTAATATATTATGTGCGTTAATATGTTTAGCCGTGGCAAGCTGTTTGTTTTGCTAATGAACAGGGGCGAACGCTGCAGGTTAGTTTTGCTTTGAATGTCTCAAATCATTCGTCCTTAGGCTGAAAAATCTATCACAACTTACTAGTTATGCTCTCACATTGTGTGTGTAACTTTATTGCTTGTCAAGGACAGGCACTAAAATCCACTTAATTCCACTTAGATCTAGGTAATCATTCCGTGGATTTTAGCCAAGCATACACGCACAACGTGAGCGCTGTTTGCTTTGACGGAATTTTTAGTTTCCGAACGAATGATTTGAGATGTTTAAAATGAAACTAACTGCAGGCGAGTTCAGAAAACATAATTAAGCTAAACCATTGCCATGGCAGTACTACAGGTGTATTGTGTTCACACGCTAGACGGAAGGGGTGCGCTGTAACTCAGTATCATTTAAAGAAACATGCACCAAAACGGGTTGCTGTGAGCAAAGCTGTTTTTGACTTGGCAAGAAGGGTTTTGTTTGCACAGCCATTGAGTGTTTTTAAGCAAAATATGTTCCAGACATTTCATGAAGACCCTAATAAATCA